>NW_028227390.1:142639-213311 GCF_978045245.1 Mus caroli | reverse complement strand
GAAATGCACAGTGTAGTACATTGTATATGAGTGAGTTGCACTGAAAAAACTTAGAATTTACTGAAAACCCGCATTAGACTAAATACACAGTGTAGTACATTGTATATGAGTGAGTTGCACTGAAAAACTTAGAATTTACTTGAAAACCCGCATTAGACGAAATGCACAGTTTAAAGTACATTAGTAATATATGAGTGAGTTGCAATTGAAAAACTTAGAATTTACTGAAAAACCCGCATTAGACGAAATGCACAGTGTAGTACATTGTATATGAGTGAGTTGCACTGAAAAACTTAGAATTTACTGAAAAACCCGCATTAGACGAAATGCACAGTGTAGTACATTGTATATGAGTGAGTTGCACTGAAAAATTTAGAATTTACTGAAAACCCGCATTAGACGAAATCCACAGTGTAGTACATTGTATATGAGTGAGTTGCACTGAAAAACTTAGAATTTACTGAAAAAACCCGCATTAGACGAAATGCACAGTGTAGTACATTGTATATGAGTGAGTTGCACTGAAAAACTTAGAATTTACTGAAAAACCCCCATTAGACGAAATGTACAGTGTAGTACATAGTATATGAGTGAGTTGCACTGAAAAACTTAGAATTTACTGAAAAACCCGCATTAGACGAAATGCACAGTGTAGTACATTGTATATGAGTGAGTTGCACTGAAAAACTTAGAATTTACTGAAAAAACCCCCATTAGACGAAATGCACAGTGTAGTACATTGTATATGAGTGAGTTGCACTGAAAAACTTAGAATTTACTGAAAAACCCGCATTAGACGAAATGCACACTGTAGTACATTGTATATGAGTGAGTTGCACTGAAAAATTTAGAATTTACTGAAAAAACCCGCATTAGACGAAAAGCACAGTGTAGTACATTGTATATGAGTGAGTTGCACTGAAAAACTTAGAATTTACTGGAAAACCCGCATTAGACGAAATGTACAGTGTAGTACATAGTATATGAGTGAGTTGCACTGAAAAACTTAGAATTTACTGAAAAACCCGCATTAGACGAAATGCACAGTGTAGTACACTTGTATTTGAGTGAGTTGCACTGAAAAACTTAGAATTTACTGAAAAACCCCGCATTAGACGAAAATGTACAGTGTATTACATAGTATATGACTGAGTTGCACTGAAAACTTAGAATTTACTGAAAAACCCGCAATAGACGAAATGCACAGTGTAGTACATTGTATATGAGTGAGTTGCACTGAAAAACTTAGAATTTACTGAAAAACCCGCATTAGACGAAATGCACAGTGTAGTACATTGTATATGAGTGAGTTGCACTGAAAAACTTATTATTTACTGAAAAACCCGCATTAGACGAAATGCACAGTGTAGTACAGTGAATATGAGTGCGTTGCACTGAAAAACTTAGAATTTACTGAAAAACCCGCATTAGACGAAATGCACAGTGTAGTACATTGTATATGAGTGAGTTGCACTGGAAAAATTTAGAATTTACTGAAAAACCCGCATTAGACGAAATGCACAGTGGTAGTACATTGTATATGAGTGAGTTGCACTGAAAAACTTAGAATTACTGAAAAACCCGCATTAGACGAAATGCACAGTGTAGTACATTGTATATGAGTGAGGTTGCACTGAAAAACTTAGAATTTACTGAAAAAACCCGCATTAGACGAAATGTACAGTGTATTTACATAGTATATGACTGAGTTGCACTGAAAAACTTAGAATTTACTGGAAAAACCCGCATTAGACGAAATGCACAGTGTAGTACATTGTATATGAGTGAGTTGCACTGAAAAACTTAGAATTTACTGAAAAACCCGCATTAGACGAAATGCACAGTGTAGTACATTGTATATGAGTGATTTGCACTGAAAAATTAGAATTTACTGAAAAACCCGCATTAGACGAAATCCACAGTGTAGTACATTGTATATGAGTGAGTTGCACTGAAAAACTTAGAATTTACTGAAAACCCGCATTAGACTAAATACTCAGTGTAGTACATTGTATATGAGTGAGTTGCACTGAAAAAACTTAGAATTTACTGGAAAAACCCGCATTAGACGAAATGCACAGTTTAGTACATAGTATATGAGTGAGTTGCATTGAGAAAACTTAGAATTTACTGAAAAACCCGCATTAGACGAAATGCACAGTGTAGTACATTGTATATGAGTGAGTTGCACTGAAAAACTTAGAATTTACTGAAAAACCCGCATTAGACGAAATGCACAGTGTAGTACATGTGTATATGAGTGAGTTGCACTGAAAAATTTAGAATTTACTGAAAAACCCGCATTAGACGAAATCCACAGTGTAGTACATTGTATATGAGTGAGTTGCACTGAAAAACTTAGAATTTACTGAAAACCCGCATTAGACGAAATGCACAGTGTAGTACATTGTATATGAGTGAGTTGCACCTGAAAACTTAGAATTTACTGAAATAACCCGCATTAGACGAAATGTACAGTGTAGTACATTGTATATGTGTGAGTTGCACTGAAAAACTTAGAATTTACTGAAAAATCCGCATTAGACGAAATGCAGAGTGTAGTACATTGTATATGAGTGAGTTGCACTGAAAAACTTAGAATTTACTGAAAAACCCGCATTAGATGAAATGTACAGTGTAGTACATTGTATATGAGTGAGTTGCACTGAAAACTTAGAATTTACTGAAAAACCCGCATTAGACGAAATGCAAAGTGTAGTACATTGTATATGAATGAGTTGCACTGAAAAACTTAGAATTTACTGAAAACCCGCATTAGACTAAATACACAGTGTAAGTACATTGTATATGAGTGAGTTGCACTGAAAAACTAGAATTTACTGGAAAACCCGCATTAGACGAAATGCACAGTTTAGTACATAGTATATGAGTGAGTTGCATTGAAAAACTTAGAATTTACTGAAAAACCCGCATTAGACGAAATGCACAGTGTAGTACATTGTATATGAGTGAGTTGCACTGAAAAACTTAGAATTTACTGAAAAACCCGCATTAGACGAAATGCACCAGTGTAGTACATTGTATACTGAGTGAGTTGCACTGAAAAATTTAGAATTTACTGAAAAACCCGCATTAGACGAAATCCACAGTGTAGTACATTGTATATGAGTGAGTTGCACTGAAAAACTTAGAATTTACTGAAAAACCCCGCATTAGACGAAATGCACAGTGTAGTACATTGTATATGAGTGGAGTTGCACTGAAAAACTTAGAATTTACTGAAAAACCCGCATTAGACGAAATGCACAGTGTAGTACATTGTATATGAGTGAGTTGCACTGAAAAACTTAGAATTTACTGAAAAAACCCCCATTAGACGAAATGTACAGTGTAGTACATAGTATATGAGTGAGTTGCACTGAAAAACTTAGAATTTACTGAAAAACCCGCATTAGACGAAATGCACAGTGTAGTACATTGTATATGAGTGAGTTGCACTGAAAAACTTAGAATTTACTGAAAAACCCGCATTAGACGAAATGCACAGTGTAGTACATTGTATATGAGTGAGTTGCACTGAAAAACTTAGAATTTACTGAAAAACCCGCATTAGACGAAATGCACACTGTAGTACATTGTATATGAGTGAGTTGCACTGAAAAACTTAGAATTTACTGAAAAAACCCGCATTAGACGAAATGCACAGTGTAGTACATTGTATATGAGTGAGTTGCACTGAAAAACTTAGAATTTACTGAAAAACCCGCATTAGACGAAATGCACAGTGTAGTACATTGTATATGAGTGAGTTGCACTGAAAAACTTATTATTTACTGAAAAACCCGCATTAGACGAAATGCACAGTGTAGTACATTGAATATGAGTGCGTTGCACTGAAAAACTTAGGAATTTACTGAAAAACCCGCATTAGACGAAATGCACAGTGTAGTACATTGTATATGAGTGAGTTGCACTGAAAAACTTAGAATTTACTGAAAAAACCCGCATTAGACGAAATGTACAGTGTATTACATAGTATATGACTGAGTTTGCACTGAAAAACTTAGAATTTACTGAAAAACCCGCATTAGACGAAATGCACAGTGTAGTACATTGTATATGAGTGAGTTGCACTGAAAAAATTAGCATTTACTGAAAAACCCGCATTAGATGAAATGTACAGTGTAGTACATTGTATATGAGTGAGTTGCACTGAAAAACTTAGAATTTACTGAAAACCGCATTAGACGAAATGCACAGTGTAGTACATTGTATATGAGTGAGTTGCACTGAAACTTAGAATTTACTGAAAACCCGCATTAGACTAAATACACAGTGTAGTACATTGTATATGAGTGAGTTGCACTGAAAAACTTAGAATTTACTGAAAAACCCGCATTAGACGAAATGCACAGTTTAGTACATAGTATATGAGTGAGTTGCATTGAAAAACTTAGAATTTACTGAAAAACCCGCATTAGACGAAATGCACAGTGTAGTACATTGTATATGAGTGAGTTGCACTGAAAAACTTAGAATTTACTGAAAAACCCGCATTAGACGAAATGCACAGTGTAGTACATTGTATATGAGTGAGTTGCACTGAAAAATTTAGAATTTACTGAAAAACCCGCATTAGACGAAATGCACAGTGTAGTACATTGTATATGAGTGAGTTGCACTGAAAAACTTAGAATTTACTGAAAAACCCGCATTAGACGAAATGCACAGTGTAGTACATTGTATATGAGTGAGTTGCACTGAAAAACTTAGAATTTACTGAAAAACCCGCATTAGACGAAATGCACAGTGTAGTACATTGTATATGAGTGAGTTGCACTGAAAAACTTAGAATTTACTGAAAAACCCCCATTAGACGAAATGTACAGTGTAGTACATAGTATATGAGTGAGTTGCACTGAAAAACTTAGAATTTACTGAAAAAACCCGCATTAGACGAAATGCACAGTGTAGTACATTGTATATGAGTGAGTTGCACTGAAAAACTTAGAATTTACTGAAAAACCCCGCATTAGACGAAATGCACAGTGTAGTACATTGTATATGAGTGAGTTGCACTGAAAAACTTAGAATTTACTGAAAAACCCGCATTAGACGAAATGCACAGTGTAGTACATTGTATATGAGTGAGTTGCACTGAAAAACTTAGAATTTACTGAAAAACCCGCATTAGACGAATTGCACAGTGTAGTACATTGTATATGAGTGAGTTGCACTGAAAAACTTAGAATTTACTGAAAAACCCGCATTAGACGAAATGCACAGTGTAGTACATTGTATATGAGTGAGTTGCACTGAAAACTTATTATTTACTGAAAAACCCGCATTAGACGAAATGCACAGTGTAGTACATTGTATATGAGTGAGTTGCACTGAAAAATTTAGAATTTACTGAAAAACCCGCATTAGACGAAATGCACAGTGTAGTACATTGTATATGAGTGAGTTGCACTGAAAAACTTAGAATTTACTGGAAAACCCGCATTAGACCGAAATGTACAGTGTAGTACATAGTATATGAGTGAGTTGCACTGAAAAACTTAGAATTTACTGAAAAACCCGCATTAGACGAAATGCACAGTGTAGTACATTGTATATGAGTGAGTTGCACTGAAAAACTTAGAATTTACTGAAAAACCCGCATTAGACGAAATGCACAGTGTTGTACATTGTATATGAGTGAGTTGCACTGAAAAACTTAGAATTTACTGAAAAAACCCGCATTAGACGAAATGCACAGTGTAGTACATTGTATATGAGTGAGTTGCACTGAAAAACTTAGAATTTACTGAAAAACCCGCATTAGACGAAATGCACACTGTAGTACATTGTATATGAGTGAGTTGCACTGAAAAACTTAGAATTTACTGAAAAACCCGCATTAGACGAAATGCACAGTGTAGTACATTGTATATGAGTGAGTTACACTGAAAAACTTAGAATTTACTGAAAAACCCGCATTAGACGAAATGCACAGTGTAGTACATTGTATATGAGTGAGTTGCACTGAAAAACTTATTATTTACTGAAAAACCCCGCATTAGACGAAATGCACAGTGTAGTACATTGAATATGAGGTGCGTTGCACTGAAAAACTTAGAATTTACTGTAAAACCCGCATTAGACGAAATGCACAGTGTAGTTACATTGTATATGAGTGAGTTGCACTGAAAAATTTAGAATTTACTGAAAAACCCGCATTAGACGAAATGCACAGTGTAGTACATTGTATATGAGTGAGTTGCACTGAAAAACTTTAGAATTTACTGGAAAACCCGCATTAGACGAAATGTACAGTGTAGTACATAGTATATGAGTGAGTTGCACTGAAAAACTTAGAATTTACTGAAAAACCCGCATTAGACGAAATGCACAGTGTAGTACATTGTATATGAGTGAGTTGCACTGAAAAACTTAGAATTTACTGAAAAACCCGCATTAGACGAAATGCACAGTGTAGTACATTGTATATGAGTGAGTTTGCACTGAAAAACTTAGAATTTACTGAAAAACCCGCATTAGACGAAATGTACAGTGTATTACATAGTATATGACTGAGTTGCACTGAAAAACTTAGAATTTACTGAAAAACCCGCATTAGACGAAATGCACAGTGTAGTACATTGTATATGAGTGAGTTGCACTGAAAAACTTAGAATTTACTGAAAAACCCGCATTAGACGAAATGCACAGTGTAGTACATTGTATATGAGTGAGTTGCACTGAAAAACTTATTATTTACTGAAAACACCCGCATTAGACGAAATGCACAGTGTAGTACATTGAATATGAGTGCGTTGCACTGAAAAATTTAGAATTTACTGAAAAAACCCGCATTAGACGAAATGCACAGTGTAGTACATTGTATATGAGTGAGTTGCACTGAAAAATTTAGAATTTACTGAAAAACCCGCATTAGACGAAATGCACAGTGTAGTACATTGTATATGAGTGAGTTGCACTGAAAAACTTAGAATTTACTGGAAAACCCGCATTAGACGAAATGTACAGTGTAGTACATAGTATATGAGTGAGTTGCACTGAAAAACTTAGAATTTACTGAAAAACCCGCATTAGACGAAATGCACAGTGTAGTACATTGTATATGAGTGAGTTGCACTGAAAAACTTAGAATTTACTGAAAAACCCGCATTAGACGAAATGCACAGTGTAGTACATTGTATATGAGTGAGTTGCACTGAAAAACTTAAAATTTACTGAAAAACCGCATTAGACGAAATGTACAGTGTATTACATAGTATATGACTGAGTTGCACTGAAAAACTTAGAATTTACTGAAAAACCCGCATTAGACGAAATGCACAGTGTAGTACATTGTATATGAGTGAGTTTGCACTGAAAAAACTTAGAATTTACTGAAAAACCCGCATTAGACGAAATGCACAGTGTAGTACATTGTATATGAGTGATTTGCACTGAAAAATTTAGAATTTACTGAAAAACCCGCATTAGACGAAATCCACAGTGTAGTACATTGTATATGAGTGAGTTGCACTGAAAAACTTAGAATTTTACTGAAAAACCCGCATTAGACGAAATGTACAGTGTAGTACATAGTATATGAGTGAGTTGCACTGAAAAACTTAGAATTTACTGAAAAACCCGCATTAGACGAAATGCACAGTGTAGTACACTGTATATGAGTGAGTTGCACTGAAAAACTTAGAATTTACTTGAAAAACCCGCATTAGACGAAATGCACAGAGTAGTACATTGTATATGAGTGAGTTGCACTGAAAACTTAGAATTTACTGAAAAACCCCGCATTAGACGAAATGCACAGTGTAGTACATTGTATATGAGTGAGTTGCACTGAAAAACTTAGAATTTACTGAAAAACCCGCATTAGACTAAATACACAGTGTAGTACATTGTATATGAGTGAGTTGCACTGAAAAACTTAGAATTTACTGAAAAACCCGCATTAGACGAAATGCACAGTTTAGTACATAGTATATGAGTGAGTTGCATTGAAAAACTTAGAATTTACTGAAAAACCCGCATTAGACGAAATGCACAGTGTAGTACATTGTATATGAGTGAGTTGCACTGAAAAACTTAGAATTTACTGAAAAACCCGCATTAGACGAAATGCACAGTGTAGTACATTGTATATGAGTGAGTTGCACTGAAAAATTTAGAATTTACTGAAAAACCCGCATTAGACGAAATCCACAGTGTAGTACATTGTATATGAGTGAGTTGCACTGAAAAACTTAGAATTTACTGAAAAACCCGCATTAGACGAAATGCACAGTGTAGTACATTGTATATGAGTGAGTTGCACTGAAAAACTTAGAATTTACTGAAAAACCCGCATTAGACGAAATGCACAGTGTAGTACATTGTATATGAGTGAGTTGCACTGAAAAACTTAGAATTTACTGAAAAACCCCCATTAGACGAAATGTACAGTGTAGTACATAGTATATGAGTGAGTTGCACTGAAAAACTTAGAATTTACTGAAAAACCCGCATTAGACGAAATGCACAGTGTAGTACATTGTATATGAGTGAGTTGCACTGAAAAACTTAGAATTTACTGAAAAAACCCGCATTAGACGAAATGCACAGTGTAGTACATTGTATATGAGTGAGTTGCACTGAAAAACTTAGAATTTACTGAAAAACCCGCATTAGACGAAATGCACACTGTAGTACATTGTATATGAGTGAGTTGCACTGAAAAACTTAGAATTTACTGAAAAACCCGCATTAGACGAAATGCACAGTGTAGTACATTGTATATGAGTGAGTTGCACTGAAAAACTTAGAATTTACTGAAAAACCCGCATTAGACGAAATGCACAGTGTAGTACATTGTATATGAGTGAGTTGCACTGAAAAACTTATTATTTACTGAAAAACCCGCATTAGACGAAATGCACAGTGTAGTACATTGAATATGAGTGCGTTGCACTGAAAAACTTAGAATTTACTGAAAAACCCCGCATTAGACGAAATGCACAGTGTAGTACATTGTATATGAGTGAGTTGCACTGAAAAATTTAGAATTTACTGAAAAACCCGCATTAGACGAAATGCACAGTGTAGTACATTGGTATATGAGTGAGTTGCACTGAAAAACTTAGAATTTACTGGAAAACCCGCATTAGACGAAATGTACAGTGTAGTACATAGTATATGAGTGAGTTGCACTGAAAAACTTAGAATTTACTGAAAAACCCCGCATTAGACGAAATGCACAGTGTAGTACATTGTATATGAGTGAGTTGCACTGAAAAACTTAGAATTTACCTGAAAAACCCGCATTAGACGAAATGCACAGTGTAGTACTTTGTATATGAGTGAGTTGCACTGAAAAACTTAGAATTTACTGAAAAACCCGCATTAGACGAAATGCACAGTGTAGTACATTGTATATGAGTGAGTTGCACTGAAAAACTTTAGAATTTACTGAAAAACCCGCATTAAGACGAAATGCACACTGTAGTACATTGTATATGAGTGAGTTGCACTGAAAAACTTAGAATTTACTGAAAAACCCGCATTAGACGAAATGCACGAGTGTAGTACATTGTATATGAGTGAGTTGCACTGAAAAACTTAGAATTTACTGAAAAACCCGCATTAGACGAAATGCACAGTGTAGTACATTGTATATGAGTGAGTTGCACTGAAAAACTTATTATTTACTGAAAAACCCCCATTAGACGAAATGTACAGTGTAAGTACATAGTATATGAGTGAGTTGCACTGAAAAACTTAGAATTTACTGAAAACCCGCATTAGACGAAATGCACAGTGTAGTACATTGTATATGAGTGAGTTGCACTGAAAAACTTAGAATTTACTGAAAAACCCGCATTAGACGAAATGCACAGTGTAGTACATTGTATATGAGTGAGTTGCACTGAAAACTTAGAATTTACTGAAAAACCCGCATTAGACGAAATGCACAGTGTAGTACATTGTATATGAGTGAGTTGCACTGAAAAACTTAGAATTTACTGAAAAACCCGCATTAGACGAAATGCACAGTGTAGTACATTGTATATGAGTGAGTTGCACTGAAAAACTTAGAATTTACTGAAAAAACCCGCATTAGACGAAATGCACAGTGTAGTACATTGTATATGAGTGAGTTGCACTGAAAAACTTATTATTTACTGAAAAAACCCGCATTAGACGAAATGCACAGTGTAGTACATTGAATATGAGTGCGTTGCACTGAAAAACTTAGAATTTACTGAAAAACCCGCATTAGACGAAATGCACAGTGTAGTACATTGTATATGAGTGAGTTGCACTGAAAATTTAGAATTTACTGAAAAACCCGCATTAGACGAAATGCACAGTGTAGTACATTGTATATGAGTGAGTTGCACTGAAAAACTTAGAATTTACTGAAAACCCGCATTAGACGAAATGTACAGTGTAGTACATAGTATATGAGTGAGTTGCACTGAAAAAACTTAGAATTTACTGAAAAACCCCGCATTAGACGAAATGCACAGTGTAGTACATTGTATATGAGTGAGTTGCACTGAAAACTTAGGAATTTACTGAAAAACCGCATTAGACGAAATGCACAGTGTAGTACATTGTATATGAGTGAGTTGCACTGAAAAACTTAGAATTTACTGAAAAACCCGCATTAGATCGAAATGCACAGTGTAGTACATTGTATATGAGTGAGTTTGCACTGAAAAACTTAGAATTTACTGAAAAACCCGCATTAGACGAAATGCACACTGTAGTACATTGTATATGAGTGAGTTGCACTGAAAAACTTAGAATTTACTGAAAAAACCCGCATTAGACGAAATGCAACAGTGTATGTACATTGTATATGAGTGAGTTGCACTGAAAAACTTAGAATTTACTGAAAAACCCGCATTAGACGAAATGCACAGTGTAGTACATTGTATATGAGTGAGTTGCACTGAAAAACTTATTATTTACTGAAAAACCCGCATTAGACGAAATGCACAGTGTAGTACATTGAATATGAGTGCGTTGCACTGAAAAACTTAGAATTTACTGAAAAACCCGCATTAGACGAAATGCACAGTGTAGTACATTGTATATGAGTGAGTTGCACTGAAAAATTTAGAATTTACTGAAAAACCCGCATTAGACGAAATGCACAGTGTAGTACATTGTATATGAGTGAGTTGCACTGAAAAACTTAGAATTTACTGGAAAACCCGCATTAGACGAAATGTACAGTGTAGTACATAGTATATGAGTGAGTTGCACTGAAAAACTTAGAATTTACTGAAAAACCCGCATTAGACGAAATGCACAGTGTAGTACATTGTATATGAGTGAGTTGCACTGAAAAACTTAGAATTTACTGAAAAACCCGCATTAGACGAAATGCACAGTGTAGTACATTGTATATGAGTGAGTTGCACTGAAAAACTTAGAATTTACTGAAAAACCCGCATTAGACGAAATGTACAGTGTATTACATAGTATATGACTGAGTTGCACTGAAAAACTTAGAATTTACTGAAAAACCCGCGATTAGACGAAATGCACAGTGTAGTACATTGTATATGAGTGAGTTGCACTGAAAAACTTAGAATTTACTGAAAAAACCCGCATTAGACGAATGCACAGTGTAGTACATTGTATATGAGTGAGTTGCACTGAAAAACTTATTATTTACTGAAAAACCCGCATTAGACGAAATGCACAGTGTAGTACATTGAATATGAGTGCATTGCACTGAAAAACTTAGAATTTACTGAAAAACCCCGCATTAGACGAAATGCACAGTGTAGTACATTGTATATGAGTGAGTTGCACTGAAAAATTTAGGAATTTACTGAAAAACCCGCATTAGACGAAATGCACAGTGTAGTACATTGTATATGAGTGAGTTGCACTGAAAAACTTAGAATTTACCTGGAAAACCCGCATTAGACGAAATGTACAGTGTAGTACATAGTATATGAGTGAGTTGCACTGAAAAACTTAGAATTTACTGAAAAACCCGCATTAGACCGAAATGCACAGTGTAGTACATTGTATATGAGTGAGTTGCACTGAAAAACTTATTATTTACTGAAAAACCCGCATTAGACGAAATGCACAGTGTAGTACATTGAATATGAGTGCGTTGCACTGAAAAACTTAGAATTTACTGAAAAACCCGCATTAGACGAAATGCACAGTGTAGTACATTGTATATGAGTGAGTTGCACTGAAAAATTTAGAATTTACTGAAAACCCGCATTAGACGAAATGCACAGTGTAGTACATTGTATATGAGTGAGTTGCACTGAAAAACTTAGAATTTACTGGAAAACCCGCATTAGACGAAATGTACAGTGTAGTACATAGTATATGAGTGAGTTGCACTGAAAAACTTAGAATTTACTGAAAAACCCGCATTAGACGAAATGCACAGTGTAGTACATTTGTATATGAGTGAGTTGCACTGAAAAACTTAGAATTTACTGAAAAACCCGCATTAGACGAAATGCACAGTGTAGTACATTGTATATGAGTGAGTTGCACTGAAAAACTTAAGGAATTTACTGAAAAACCCGCATTAGACGAAATGCACAGTGTAGTACATTGTATATGAGTGAGTTGCACTGAAAAACTTAGAATTTACTGAAAAACCCGCATTAGACGAAATTGCACACTGTAGTACATTGTATACTGAGTGAGTTGCACTGAAAAACATAGAATTTACTGAAAAACCCGCATTAGACGAAATGCACAGTGTAGTACATTGTATATGAGTGAGTTGCACTGAAAAACTTAGAATTTACTGAAAAACCCGCATTAGACGAAATGCACAGTGTAGTACAATGTATATGAGTGAGTTGCACTGAAAAACTTATTATTTACTGAAAAACCCCCATTAGACGAAATGTACAGTGTAGTACATAGTATATGAGTGAGTTGCACTGAAAAACTTAGAATTTACTGAAAAACCCGCATTAGACGAAATGCACAGTGTAGTACATTGTATATGAGTGAGTTGCACTGAAAAACTTAGAATTTACTGAAAAACCCGCATTAGACGAATGCACAGTGTAGTACATTGTATATGAGTGAGTTGCACTGAAAAACTTAGAATTTACTGAAAAACCCGCATTAGACGAAATGCACAGTGTAGTACATTGTATATGAGTGAGTTGCACTGAAAACTTAGAATTTACTGAAAAACCCGCATTAGACGAAATGCACAGTGTAGTACATTGTATATGAGTGAGTTGCACTGAAAAACTTAGAATTTACTGAAAAACCCCGCATTAGACGAAATGCACAGTGTAGTACATTGTATATGAGTGAGTTGCACTGAAAAACTTATTATTTACTGAAAAAACCCGCATTAGACGAAATGCACAGTGTAGTACATTGAATATGAGTGCGTTGCACTGAAAAACTTAGAATTTACTGAAAAACCGCATTAGACGAAATGCACAGTGTAGTACATTGTATATGGAAGTGAGTTGCACTGAAAAATTTAGAATTTACTGAAAAACCCGCATTAGACGAAATGCACAGTGTAGTACATTGTATATGAGTGAGTTGCACTGAAAAACTTAGAATTTACTGGAAAACCCGCATTAGACGAAATGTACAGTGTAGTACATAGTATATGAGTGAGTTGCACTGAAAAACTAGAATTTACTGAAAAACCCGCATTAGACGAAATGCACAGTGTAGTACATTGTATACTGAGTGAGTTGCACTGAAAAACTTAGAATTTACTGAAAAACCCGCATTAGACGAAATGCACAGTGTAGTACATTGTATATGAGTGAGTTGCACTGAAAAAACTTAGAATTTACTGAAAAACCCGCATTAGACGAAATGCACAGTGTAGTACATTGTATATGAGTGAGTTGCACTGAAAAACTTAGAATTTACTGAAAAAACCCGCATTAGACGAAATGCACACTGTAGTACATTGTATATGAGTGAGTTGCACTGAAAAACTTAGAATTTACTGAAAAACCCGCATTAGACGAAATGCACAGTGTAGTACATTGTATATGAGTGAGTTGCACTGAAAAACTTATTATTTACTGAAAAACCCGCATTAGACGAAATGCACAGTGTAGTACATTGAATATGAGTGCGTTGCACTGAAAAACTTAGAATTTACTGAAAAACCCGCATTAGACGAAATGCACAGTGTAGTACATTGTATATGAGTGAGTTGCACTGAAAATTTAGAATTTACTGAAAAACCCGCATTAGACGAAATGCACAGTGTAGTACAATGTGTATATGAGTGAGTTGCACTGAAAAACTTAGAATTACTGGAAAACCCGCATTAGACGAAATGTACAGTGTAGTACATAGTATATGAGTGAGTTGCACTGAAAAACTTAGAATTTACTGAAAAACCCGCATTAGACGAAATGCACAGTGTAGTACATTGTATATGAGTGAGTTGCACTGAAAAACTTAGAATTTACTGAAAAACCCGCATAGACGAAATGTACAGTGTATTACATAGTATATGACTGAGTTGCACTGAAAAAACTTAGAATTTACTGAAAACCCGCATTAGACGAAATGCACAGTGTAGTACATTGTATATGAGTGAGTTGCACTGAAAAACTTAGAATTACTGAAAAAACCGCATTAGACGAAATGCACAGTGTAGTACATTGTATATGAGTGAGTTGCACTGAAAAACTTATTATTTACTGAAAAACCCGCATTAGACGAAAATGCACAGTGTAGTACATTGAATATGAGTGCATTGCACTGAAAACTTAGAATTTACTGAAAAACCCGCATTAGACGAAATGCACAGTGTAGTACATTGTATATGAGTGAGTTGCACTGAAAAATTTAGAATTTACTGAAAAACCCGCATTAGAAGACGAAATGCACAGTGTAGTACAATTGTATATGAGTGAGTTGCACTAGAAAAACTTAGAATTTACTGGACAAACCCGCATTAGACGAAATGTACAGTGTAGTACATAGTATATGAGTGAGTTGCACTGAAAAAACTAGAATTTTACTGAAAAACCCCGCATTAGACGAAATGCACAGTGTAGTACATTGTATATGAGTGAGTTGCACTGAAAAACTTAGAATTTACTGAAAAACCCTCATTAGACGAAATGCACAGTGTAGTACATTGTATATGAGTGAGTTGCACTGAAAAACTTAGAATTTACTGAAAAACCCGCATTAGACGAAATGTACAGTGTAGTACATAGTATATGACTGAGTTGCACTGAAAAACTTAGAATTTACTGAAAAACCCGCATTAGACGAAATGCACAGTGTAGTACATTGTATATGAGTGAGTTGCACTGAAAAACTTAGAATTTACTGAAAAACCCGCATTAGACGAAATGCACAGTGTAGTACATTGTATATGAGTGAGTTGCACTGAAAAATTTAGAATTTACTGAAAAACCCGCATTAGACGAAATCCACAGTGTAGTACATTGTATATGAGTGAGTTGCACTGAAAAACTTAGATTTACTGAAAAAAAAACCCGCATTAGACGAAATGTACAGTGTAGTACATAGTATATGAGTGAGTTGCACTGAAAAACTTAGATTTACTTGAAAACCCGCATTAGACGAAATGCACAGTGTAGTACACTGTATATGAGTGAGTTGCACTGAAAAACTTAGAATTTACTGAAAACCCGCATTAGACGAAATGCACAGAGTAGTACATTGTATATGAGTGAGTTGCACTGAAAAACTTAGAATTTACTGAAAAACCCGCATTAGACGAAATGCACAGTGTAGTACATTGTATATGAGTGAGTTGCACTGAAAAATTAGAATTTACTGAAAAACCCCCGCATTAGACGAAATCCACAGTGTAGTACATTGTATATGAGTGAGTTGCACTGAAAAACTTAGAATTTACTGAAAAACCCGCATTAGACGAAATGCACAGTGTAGTACATTGTATATGAGTGAGTTGCACTGAAAAACTTAGAATTTACTGAAAAACCCGCATTAGACGAAATGCACAGTGTAGTACATTGTATATGAGTGAGTTGCACTGAAAAATTTAGAATTTACTGAAAAACCCCGCATTAGACGAAATCCACAGTGTAGTACATTGTATATGAGTGAGTTGCACTGAAAAACTTAGAATTTACTGAAAAACCCGCATTAGACGAAAGCACAGTGTAGTACATTGTATATGAGTGAGTTGCACTGAAAAACTTAGAATTTACTGAAAAACCCCCATTAGACGAAATGTACAGTGTAGTACATAGTATATGAGTGAGTTGCACTGAAAAACTTAGAATTTACTGAAAACCCGCATTAGACGAAATGCACAGTGTAGTACATTGTATATGAGTGAGTTGCACTGAAAACTTAGAATTTACTGAAAAACCCGCATTAGACGAAATGCACAGTGTAGTACATTGTATATGAGTGAGTTGCACTGAAAAACTTAGAATTTACTGAAAAACCCGCATTAGACGAAATGCACACTGTAGTACATTGTATATGAGTGAGTTGCACTGAAAAACTTAGAATTACTGAAAAACCCGCATTAGACGAAATGCACAGTGTAGTACATTGTATATGAGTGAGTTGCACTGAAAACTTAGAATTTACTGAAAAACCCGCATTAGACGAAATGCACAGTGTAGTACATTGTATATGAGTGAGTTGCACTGAAAAACTTAGAATTTACTGAAAACCCGCATTAGACTAAATACACAGTGTAGTACATTGTATATGAGTGAGTTGCACTGAAAAACTTAGAATTTACTGAAAAACCCGCATTAGACGAAATGCACAGTGTAGTACATTGTATATGAGTGAGTTGCACTGAAAAACTTAGAATTTACTGAAAACCCGCATTAGACTAAATACACAGTGTAGTACATTGTATATGAGTGAGTTGCACTGAAAAACTTAGAATTTACTGAAAAACCCGCATTAGACGAAATGCACAGTTTAGTACATAGTATATGAGTGAGTTGCATTGAAAAACTTAGAATTTACTGAAAAACCCGCATTAGACGAAATGCACAGTGTAGTACATTGTATATGAGTGAGTTGCACTGAAAAACTTAGAATTTACTGAAAAACCCGCATTAGACGAAATGCACAGTGTAGTACATTGTATATGAGTGAGTTGCACTGAAAAATTTAGAATTTACTGAAAAACCGCATTAGACGAAATCCACAGTGTAGTACATTGTATATGAGTGAGTTGCACTGAAAAACTTAGAATTTACTGAAAACCCGCATTAGACGAAATGCACAGTGTAGTACATTGTATATGAGTGAGTTGCACTGAAAAACTTAGAATTTACTGAAAAAACCCGCATTAGACGAAATGCACAGTGTAGTACATTGTATATGAGTGAGTTGCACTGAAAAACTTAGAATTTACTGAAAAACCCCCATTAGACGAAATGTACAGTGTAGTACATAGTATATGAGTGAGTTGCACTGAAAACTTAGAATTTACTGAAAAACCCGCATTAGACGAAATGCACAGTGTAGTACATTGTATATGAGTGAGTTGCACTGAAAAACTTAGAATTTACTGAAAAACCCGCATTAGACGAAATGCACAGTGTAGTACATTGTATATGAGTGAGTTGCACTGAAAAACTTAGAATTTACTGAAAAACCCGCATTAGACGAAATGCACACTGTAGTACATTGTATATGAGTGAGTTGCACTGAAAAACTTAGAATTTACTGAAAAACCCGCATTAGACGAAATGCACAGTGTAGTACATTGTATATGAGTGAGTTGCACTGAAAAACTTAGAATTTACTGAAAAACCCGCATTAGACGAAATGCACAGTGTAGTACATTGTATATGAGTGAGTTGCACTGAAAAACTTATTATTTACTGAAAAACCCGCATTAGACGAAATGCACAGTGTAGTACATTGAATATGAGTGCGTTGCACTGAAAAACTTAGAATTTACTGAAAAACCCGCATTAGACGAAATGCACAGTGTAGTACATTGTATATGAGTGAGTTGCACTGAAAATTTAGAATTTACTGAAAAACCCGCATTAGACGAAATGCACAGTGTAGTTACATTGTATATGAGTGAGTTGCACTGAAAACTTAGAATTTACTGGAAAACCCGCATTAGACGAAATGTACAGTGTAGTACATAGTATATGAGTGAGTTGCACTGAAAAACTTAGAATTTACTGAAAAACCCGCATTAGACGAAATGCACAGTGTAGTACATTGTATATGAGTGAGTTGCACTGAAAAACTTAGAATTTACTGAAAAACCCGCATTAGACGAAATGCACAGTGTAGTACATTGTATATGAGTGAGTTGCACTGAAAAACTTAGAATTTACTGAAAAACCCGCATTAGACGAAATGCACAGTGTAGTACATTGTATATGAG
Source organism: Mus caroli (assembly GCF_978045245.1). Lineage (NCBI taxonomy): Eukaryota > Metazoa > Chordata > Mammalia > Rodentia > Muridae > Mus > Mus caroli. Next base: position 194,974 of record NW_028227390.1, on the reverse strand, counting down.
TGAGTTGCACTGAAAAACTTAGAATTTACTGAAAAACCCGCATTAGACGAAATGCACACTGTAGTACATTGTATATGAGGTGAGTTGCACTGAAAAACTTAGAATTTACTGAAAAACCCGCATTAGACGAAATGCACAGTGTAGTACATTGTATATGAGTGAGTTGCACTGAAAAACTTAGATTTACTGAAAAACCCGCATTAAGACGAAATGCACAGTGTAGTACATTGTATATGAGTGAGTTGCACTGAAAAACTTATTATTTACTGAAAAACCCGCATTAGACGAAATGCACAGTGTAGTACATTGAATATGAGTGCGTTGCACTGAAAAACTTAGAATTTACTGAAAAACCCGCATTAGACGACATGCACAGTGTAGTACATTGTATATGAGTGAGTTGCACTGAAAAATTTAGAATTTACTGAAAAACCCGCATTAGACGAAATGCACAGTGTAGTACATTGTATATGAGTGAGTTGCACTGAAAAACTTAGAATTTACTGGAAAACCCGCATTAGACGAAATGTACAGTGTAGTACATAGTATATGAGTGAGTTGCACTGAAAAACTTAGAATTTACTGAAAAACCCGCATTAGACGAAATGCACAGTGTAGTACATTGTATATGAGTGAGTTGCACTGAAAAACTTAGAATTTACTGAAAAACCCGCATTAGACGAAATGTACAGTGTATTACATAGTATATGACTGAGTTGCACTGAAAAACTTAGAATTTACTGAAAAACCCGCATTAGACGAAATGCACAGTGTAGTACATTGTATATGAGTGAGTTGCACTGAAAAACTTAGAATTTACTGAAAAACCCGCATTAGACGAAATGCACAGTGTAGTACATTGTATATGAGTGAGTTGCACTGAAAAACTTATTATTTACTGAAAAACCCGCATTAGACGAAATGCACAGTGTAGTACATTGAATATGAGTGCGTTGCACTGAAAAACTTAGAATTTACTGAAAAACCCGCATTAGACGAAATGCACAGTGTAGTACATTGTATATGAGTGAGGTTGCACTGAAAATTTAGAATTTACTGAAAAACCCGCATTAGACGAAATGCACAGTGTAGTACATTGTATATGAGTGAGTTGCACTGAAAAACTTAGAATTTACTGAAAACCCGCATTAGACGAAATGTACAGTGTAGTACATAGTATATGAGTGAGTTGCACTGAAAAACTTAGAATTTACTGAAAAACCCGCATTAGACGAAATGCACAGTGTAGTACATTGTATATGAGTGAGTTGCACTGAAAAACTTAGAATTTACTGAAAAACCCGCATTAGACGAAATGCACAGTGTAGTACATTGTATATGAGTGAGTTGCACTGAAAAACTTAGAATTTACTGAAAAACCCGCATTAGACGAAATGTACAGTGTATTACATAGTATATGACTGAGTTGCACTGAAAAACTTAGAATTTACTGAAAAACCCGCATTAGACGAAACTGCACAGTGTAGTACATTGTATATGAGTGAGTTGCACTGAAAAACTTAGAATTTACTGAAAAACCCGCATTAGACGAAATGCACAGTGTAGTACATTGTATATGAGTGAATTTGCACTGAAAAATTTAGAATTTACTGAAAAACCCGCATTAGACGAAATCCACAGTGTAGTACATTGTATATGAGTGAGTTGCACTGAAAAACTTAGAATTTACTGAAAAACCCGCATTAGACGAAATGTACAGTGTAGTACATAGTATATGAGTGAGTTGTACTGAAAAACTTAGATTTACTGAAAAACCCGCATTAGACGAAATGCACAGTGTAGTACACTGTATATGAGTGAGTTGCACTGAAAAACTTAGAATTTACTGAAAAACCCGCATTAGACGAAATGCACAGAGTAGTACATTGTATATGAGTGAGTTGCACTGAAAAACTTAGAATTTACTGAAAAACCCGCATTAGACGAAATGCACAGTGTAGTACATTGTATATGAGTGAGTTGCACTGAAAATTTAGAATTTACTGAAAAACCCGCATTAGACGAAATCCACAGTGTAGTACATTGTATATGAGTGAGTTGCACTGAAAAACTTAGAATTTACTGAAAAACCCGCATTAGACGAAATGCACAGTGTAGTACATTGTATATGAGTGAGTTGCACTGAAAAACTTAGAATTTACTGAAAAACCCGCATTAGACGAAATGCACAGTGTAGTACATTGTATATGAGTGAGTTGCACTGAAAAATTTAGAATTTACTGAAAAACCCGCATTAGACGAAATCCACAGTGTAGTACATTGTATATGAGTGAGTTGCACTGAAAAACTTAGAATTTACTGAAAAACCCGAATTAGACGAAATCCACAGTGTAGTACATTGTATATGAGTGAGTTGCACTGAAAAACTTAGAATTTACTGAAAAACCCGCATTAGACGAAATGCACAGTGTAGTACATTGTATATGAGTGAGTTGCACTGAAAAACTTATTATTTACTGAAAAACCCGCATTAGACGAAATGCACAGTGTAGTACATTGAATATGAGTGCGTTGCACTGAAAAACTTAGAATTACTGAAAAACCCGCATTAGACGAAATGCACAGTGTAGTACATTGTATATGAGTGAGTTGCACTGAAAATTTAGAATTTACTGAAAAACCCCGCATTAGACGAAATGCACAGTGTAGTACATTGTATATGAGTGAGTTGCACTGAAAAACTTAGAATTTACTGGAAAACCCGCATTAGACGAAATGTACAGTGTAGTACATAGTATATGAGTGAGTTGCACTGAAAAACTTAGAATTTACTGAAAAACCCGCATTAGACGAAATGCACAGTGTAGTACATTGTATATGAGTGAGTTGCACTGAAAAACTTAGAATTTACTGAAAAACCCGCATTAGACGAAATGCACAGTGTAGTACATTGTATATGAGTGAGTTGCACTGAAAAACTTAGAATTTACTGAAAAACCCGCATTAGACGAAATGTACAGTGTATTACATAGTATATGACTGAGTTGCACTGAAAAACTTAGAATTTACTGAAAAACCCGCATTAGACGAAAGCACAGTGTAGTACATTGTATATGAGTGAGTTGCACTGAAAAACTTAGAATTTACTGAAAAACCCGCATTAGACGAAATGCACAGTGTAGTACATTGTATATGAGTGAGTTGCACTGAAAAACTTATTATTTACTGAAAAACCCGCATTAGACGAAATGCACAGTGTAGTACATTGAATATGAGTGCGTTGCACTGAAAACTTAGAATTTACTGAAAAACCCCGCATTAGACGAAATGCACAGTGTAGTACATTGTATATGAGTGAGTTGCACTGAAAAATTTAGAATTTACTGAAAAACCCGCATTAGACGAAATGCACAGTGTAGTACATTGTATATGAGTGAGTTGCACTGAAAAACTTAGAATTTACTGGAAAACCCGCATTAGATGAAATGTACAGTGTAGTACATAGTATATGAGTGAGTTGCACTGAAAAACTTAGAATTTACTGAAAAACCCGCATTAGACGAAATGCACAGTGTAGTACATTGTATATGAGTGAGTTGCACTGAAAAACTTAGAATTTACTGAAAAAACCCGCATTAGACGAAATGCACAGTGTAGTACATTGTATATGAGTGAGTTGCACTGAAAAACTTAGAATTTACTGAAAAACCCCGCATTAGACGAAATGTACAGTGTATTACATAGTATATGACTGAGTTGCACTGAAAACTTAGAATTTACTGAAAAACCCGCATTAGACGAAATGCACAGTGTAGTACATTGTATATGAGTGAGTTGCACTGAAAAACTTAGAATTTACTGAAAAACCCGCATTAGACGAAATGCACAGTGTAGTACATTGTATATGAGTGATTTGCACTGAAAAATTTAGAATTTACTGAAAAACCCGCATTAGACGAAATCCACAGTGTAGTACATTGTATATGAGTGAGTTGCACTGAAAAACTTAGAATTTACTGAAAAACCCGCATTAGACGAAATGTACAGTGTAGTACATAGTATATGAGTGAGTTGCACTGAAAAACTTAGAATTTACTGAAAAACCCGCATTAGACGAAATGCACAGTGTAGTACACTGTATATGAGTGAGTGCATCTGAAAAACTTAGAATTTACTGAAAAACCCGCATTAGACGAAATGCACAGTGTAGTACATTGTATATGAGTGAGTTGCACTGAAAAACTTAGAATTTACTGAAAAACCCGCATTAGACGAAATGCACAGTGTAGTACATTGTATATGAGTGAGTTGCACTGAAAAATTTAGAATTTACTGAAAAACCCGCATTAGACGAAATGCACAGTGTAGTACATTGTATATGAGTGAGTTGCACTGAAAAACTTAGAATTTACTGAAAAACCCGCATTAGACGAAATGCACAGTGTAGTACATTGTATATGAGTGAGTTGCACTGAAAAACTTAGAATTTACTGAAAAACCCGCATTAGACGAAATGCACAGTGTAGTACATTGTATATGAGTGAGTTGCACTGAAAAATTTAGAATTTACTGAAAAACCCGCATTAGACGAAATCCACAGTGTAGTACATTGTATATGAGTGAGTTGCACTGAAAAACTTAGAATTTACTGAAAAACCCGCATTAGACGAAATGCACAGTGTAGTACATTGTATATGAGTGAGTTGCACTGAAAAACTTAGAATTTACTGAAAAACCCCCATTAGACGAAATGCACAGTGTAGTACATAGTATATGAGTGAGTTGCACTGAAAAACTTAGAATTTACTGAAAAACCCGCATTAGACGAAATGCACAGTGTAGTACATTGTATATGAGTGAGTTGCACTGAAAAACTTAGAATTTACTGAAAAACCCGCATTAGACGAAATGCACAGTGTAGTACATTGTATATGAGTGAGTTGCACTGAAAAACTTAGAATTTACTGAAAAACCCGCATTAGACGAAATGCACACTGTAGTACATTGTATATGAGTGAGTTGCACTGAAAAACTTAGAATTTACTGAAAAACCCGCATTAGACGAAATGCACAGTGTAGTACATTGTATATGAGTGAGTTGCACTGAAAAACTTAGAATTTACTGAAAAACCCGCATTAGACGAAATGCACAGTGTAGTACATTGTATATGAGTGAGTTGCACTGAAAAACTTAGAATTTACTGAAAACCCGCATTAGACTAAATACACAGTGTAGTACATTGTATATGAGTGAGTTGCACTGAAAAACTTAGAATTTACTGAAAAACCCGCATTAGACGAAATGCACAGTGTAGTACATTGTATATGAGTGAGTTGCACTGAAAAACTTAGAATTTACTGAAAACCCGCATTAGACTAAATACACAGTGTAGTACATTGTATATGAGTGAGTTGCACTGAAAAACTTAGAATTTACTGAAAAACCCGCATTAGACGAAATGCACAGTTTAGTACATAGTATATGAGTGAGTTGCATTGAAAAACTTAGAATTTACTGAAAAACCCGCATTAGACGAAATGCACAGTGTAGTACATTGTATATGAGTGAGTTGCACTGAAAAACTTAGAATTTACTGAAAAACCCGCATTAGACGAAATGCACAGTGTAGTACATTGTATATGAGTGAGTTGCACTGAAAAATTTAGAATTTACTGAAAAACCCGCATTAGACGAAATCCACAGTGTAGTACATTGTATATGAGTGAGTTGCACTGAAAAACTTAGAATTTACTGAAAAACCCGCATTAGACGAAATGCACAGTGTAGTACATTGTATATGAGTGAGTTGCACTGAAAAACTTAGAATTTACTGAAAAACCCGCATTAGACGAAATGCACAGTGTAGTACATTGTATATGAGTGAGTTGCACTGAAAAACTTAGAATTTACTGAAAAACCCGCATTAGACGAAATGTACAGTGTATTACATAGTATATGACTGAGTTGCACTGAAAAACTTAGAATTTACTGAAAAACCCGCATTAGACGAAATGCACAGTGTAGTACATTGTATATGAGTGAGTTGCACTGAAAAACTTAGAATTTACTGAAAAACCCGCATTAGACGAAATGCACAGTGTAGTACATTGTATATGAGTGAGTTGCACTGAAAAACTTATTATTTACTGAAAAACCCGCATTAGACGAAATGCACAGTGTAGTACATTGAATATGAGTGCGTTGCACTGAAAAACTTAGAATTTACTGAAAAACCCGCATTAGACGAAATGCACAGTGTAGTACATTGTATATGAGTGAGTTGCACTGAAAAATTTAGAATTTACTGAAAAACCCGCATTAGACGAAATGCACAGTGTAGTACATTGTATATGAGTGAGTTGCACTGAAAAACTTAGAATTTACTGGAAAACCCGCATTAGATGAAATGTACAGTGTAGTACATAGTATATGAGTGAGTTGCACTGAAAAACTTAGAATTTACTGAAAAACCCGCATTAGACGAAATGCACAGTGTAGTACATTGTATATGAGTGAGTTGCACTGAAAAACTTAGAATTTACTGAAAAACCCGCATTAGACGAAATGCACAGTGTAGTACATTGTATATGAGTGAGTTGCACTGAAAAACTTAGAATTTACTGAAAAACCCGCATTAGACGAAATGTACAGTGTATTACATAGTATATGACTGAGTTGCACTGAAAAACTTAGAATTTACTGAAAAACCCGCATTAGACGAAATGCACAGTGTAGTACATTGTATATGAGTGAGTTGCACTGAAAACTTAGAATTTACTGAAAAACCCGCATTAGACGAAATGCACAGTGTAGTACATTGTATATGAGTGATTTGCACTGAAAAATTTAGAATTTACTGAAAAACCCGCATTAGACGAAATCCACAGTGTAGTACATTGTATATGAGTGAGTTGCACTGAAAAACTTAGAATTTACTGAAAAACCCGCATTAGACGAAATGTACAGTGTAGTACATAGTATATGAGTGAGTTGCACTGAAAAACTTAGAATTTACTGAAAAACCCGCATTAGACGAAATGCACAGTGTAGTACACTGTATATGAGTGAGTTGCACTGAAAAACTTAGAATTTACTGAAAAACCCGCATTAGACGAAATGCACAGTGTAGTACATTGTATATGAGTGAGTTGCACTGAAAAACTTAGAATTTACTGAAAAACCCGCATTAGACGAAATGCACAGTGTAGTACATTGTATATGAGTGAGTTGCACTGAAAAATTTAGAATTTACTGAAAAACCCGCATTAGACGAAATGCACAGTGTAGTACATTGTATATGAGTGAGTTGCACTGAAAAACTTAGAATTTACTGAAAAACCCGCATTAGACGAAATGCACAGTGTAGTACATTGTATATGAGTGAGTTGCACTGAAAAACTTAGAATTTACTGAAAAACCCCCATTAGACGAAATGTACAGTGTAGTACATAGTATATGAGTGAGTTGCACTGAAAAACTTAGAATTTACTGAAAAACCCGCATTAGACGAAATGCACAGTGTAGTACATTGTATATGAGTGAGTTGCACTGAAAAACTTAGAATTTACTGAAAAACCCGCATTAGACGAAATGCACAGTGTAGTACATTGTATATGAGTGAGTTGCACTGAAAAACTTAGAATTTACTGAAAAACCCGCATTAGACGAAATGCACACTGTAGTACATTGTATATGAGTGAGTTGCACTGAAAAACTTAGAATTTACTGAAAAACCCGCATTAGACGAAATGCACAGTGTAGTACATTGTATATGAGTGAGTTGCACTGAAAAACTTAGAATTTACTGAAAAACCCGCATTAGACGAAATGCACAGTGTAGTACATTGTATATGAGTGAGTTGCACTGAAAAACTTAGAATTTACTGAAAACCCGCATTAGACTAAATACACAGTGTAGTACATTGTATATGAGTGAGTTGCACTGAAAAACTTAGAATTTACTGAAAAACCCGCATTAGACGAAATGCACAGTGTAGTACATTGTATATGAGTGAGTTGCACTGAAAACTTAGAATTTACTGAAAACCCGCATTAGACTAAATACACAGTGTAGTACATTGTATATGAGTGAGTTGCACTGAAAAACTTAGAATTTACTGAAAAACCCGCATTAGACGAAATGCACAGTTTAGTACATAGTATATGAGTGAGTTGCATTGAAAAACTTAGAATTTACTGAAAAACCCGCATTAGACGAAATGCACAGTGTAGTACATTGTATATGAGTGAGTTGCACTGAAAAACTTAGAATTTACTGAAAAACCCGCATTAGACGAAATGCACAGTGTAGTACATTGTATATGAGTGAGTTGCACTGAAAAATTTAGAATTTACTGAAAAACCCGCATTAGACGAAATCCACAGTGTAGTACATTGTATATGAGTGAGTTGCACTGAAAAACTTAGAATTTACTGAAAAACCCGCATTAGACGAAATGCACAGTGTAGTACATTGTATATGAGTGAGTTGCACTGAAAAACTTAGAATTTACTGAAAAACCCGCATTAGACGAAATGCACAGTGTAGTACATTGTATATGAGTGAGTTGCACTGAAAAACTTAGAATTTACTGAAAAACCCCCATTAGACGAAATGTACAGTGTAGTACATAGTATATGAGTGAGTTGCACTGAAAAACTTAGAATTTACTGAAAAACCCGCATTAGACGAAATGCACAGTGTAGTACATTGTATATGAGTGAGTTGCACTGAAAAACTTAGAATTTACTGAAAAACCCGCATTAGACGAAATGCACAGTGTAGTACATTGTATATGAGTGAGTTGCACTGAAAAACTTAGAATTTACTGAAAAACCCGCATTAGACGAAATGCACACTGTAGTACATTGTATATGAGTGAGTTGCACTGAAAAACTTAGAATTTACTGAAAAACCCGCATTAGACGAAATGCACAGTGTAGTACATTGTATATGAGTGAGTTGCACTGAAAAACTTAGAATTTACTGAAAAACCCGCATTAGACGAAATGCACAGTGTAGTACATTGTATATGAGTGAGTTGCACTGAAAAACTTATTATTTACTGAAAAACCCGCATTAGACGAAATGCACAGTGTAGTACATTGAATATGAGTGCGTTGCACTGAAAAACTTAGAATTTACTGAAAAACCCGCATTAGACGAAATGCACAGTGTAGTACATTGTATATGAGTGAGTTGCACTGAAAAATTTAGAATTTACTGAAAAACCCGCATTAGACGAAATGCACAGTGTAGTACATTGTATATGAGTGAGTTGCACTGAAAAACTTAGAATTTACTGGAAAACCCGCATTAGACGAAATGTACAGTGTAGTACATAGTATATGAGTGAGTTGCACTGAAAAACTTAGAATTTACTGAAAAACCCGCATTAGACGAAATGCACAGTGTAGTACATTGTATATGAGTGAGTTGCACTGAAAAACTTAGAATTTACTGAAAAACCCGCATTAGACGAAATGCACAGTGTAGTACATTGTATATGAGTGAGTTGCACTGAAAAACTTAGAATTTACTGAAAAACCCGCATTAGACGAAATGCACAGTGTAGTACATTGTATATGAGTGAGTTGCACTGAAAAACTTAGAATTTACTGAAAAACCCGCATTAGACGAAATGCACACTGTAGTACATTGTATATGAGTGAGTTGCACTGAAAAACTTAGAATTTACTGAAAAACCCGCATTAGACGAAATGCACAGTGTAGTACATTGTATATGAGTGAGTTGCACTGAAAAACTTAGAATTTACTGAAAAACCCGCATTAGACGAAATGCACAGTGTAGTACATTGTATATGAGTGAGTTGCACTGAAAAACTTATTATTTACTGAAAAACCCGCATTAGACGAAATGCACAGTGTAGTACATTGAATATGAGTGCGTTGCACTGAAAAACTTAGAATTTACTGAAAAACCCGCATTAGACGAAATGCACAGTGTAGTACATTGTATATGAGTGAGTTGCACTGAAAAATTTAGAATTTACTGAAAAACCCGCATTAGACGAAATGCACAGTGTAGTACATTGTATATGAGTGAGTTGCACTGAAAAACTTAGAATTTACTGGAAAACCCGCATTAGACGAAATGTACAGTGTAGTACATAGTATATGAGTGAGTTGCACTGAAAAACTTAGAATTTACTGAAAAACCCGCATTAGACGAAATGCACAGTGTAGTACATTGTATATGAGTGAGTTGCACTGAAAAACTTAGAATTTACTGAAAAACCCGCATTAGACGAAATGTACAGTGTATTACATAGTATATGACTGAGTTGCACTGAAAAACTTAGAATTTACTGAAAAACCCGCATTAGACGAAATGCACAGTGTAGTACATTGTATATGAGTGAGTTGCACTGAAAAACTTAGAATTTACTGAAAAACCCGCATTAGACGAAATGCACAGTGTAGTACATTGTATATGAGTGAGTTGCACTGAAAAACTTATTATTTACTGAAAAACCCGCATTAGACGAAATGCACAGTGTAGTACATTGAATATGAGTGCGTTGCACTGAAAAACTTAGAATTTACTGAAAAACCCGCATTAGACGAAATGCACAGTGTAGTACATTGTATATGAGTGAGTTGCACTGAAAAATTTAGAATTTACTGAAAAACCCGCATTAGACGAAATGCACAGTGTAGTACATTGTATATGAGTGAGTTGCACTGAAAAACTTAGAATTTACTGGAAAACCCGCATTAGACGAAATGTACAGTGTAGTACATAGTATATGAGTGAGTTGCACTGAAAAACTTAGAATTTACTGAAAAACCCGCATTAGACGAAATGCACAGTGTAGTACATTGTATATGAGTGAGTTGCACTGAAAAACTTAGAATTTACTGAAAAACCCGCATTAGACGAAATGCACAGTGTAGTACATTGTATATGAGTGAGTTGCACTGAAAAACTTAGAATTTACTGAAAAACCCGCATTAGACGAAATGTACAGTGTATTACATAGTATATGACTGAGTTGCACTGAAAAACTTAGAATTTACTGAAAAACCCGCATTAGACGAAATGCACAGTGTAGTACATTGTATATGAGTGAGTTGCACTGAAAAACTTAGAATTTACTGAAAAACCCGCATTAGACGAAATGCACAGTGTAGTACATTGTATATGAGTGATTTGCACTGAAAAATTTAGAATTTACTGAAAAACCCGCATTAGACGAAATCCACAGTGTAGTACATTGTATATGAGTGAGTTGCACTGAAAAACTTAGAATTTACTGAAAAACCCGCATTAGACGAAATGTACAGTGTAGTACATAGTATATGAGTGAGTTGTACTGAAAAACTTAGAATTTACTGAAAAACCCGCATTAGACGAAATGCACAGTGTAGTACACTGTATATGAGTGAGTTGCACTGAAAAACTTAGAATTTACTGAAAAACCCGCATTAGACGAAATGCACAGAGTAGTACATTGTATATGAGTGAGTTGCACTGAAAAACTTAGAATTTACTGAAAAACCCGCATTAGACGAAATGCACAGTGTAGTACATTGTATATGAGTGAGTTGCACTGAAAAATTTAGAATTTACTGAAAAACCCGCATTAGACGAAATCCACAGTGTAGTACATTGTATATGAGTGAGTTGCACTGAAAAACTTAGAATTTACTGAAAAACCCGCATTAGACGAAATGCACAGTGTAGTACATTGTATATGAGTGAGTTGCACTGAAAAACTTAGAATTTACTGAAAAACCCGCATTAGACGAAATGCACAGTGTAGTACATTGTATATGAGTGAGTTGCACTGAAAAATTTAGAATTTACTGAAAAACCCGCATTAGACGAAATCCACAGTGTAGTACATTGTATATGAGTGAGTTGCACTGAAAAACTTAGAATTTACTGAAAAACCCGCATTAGACGAAATGCACAGTGTAGTACATTGTATATGAGTGAGTTGCACTGAAAAACTTAGAATTTACTGAAAAACCCCCATTAGACGAAATGTACAGTGTAGTACATAGTATATGAGTGAGTTGCACTGAAAAACTTAGAATTTACTGAAAAACCCGCATTAGACGAAATGCACAGTGTAGTACATTGTATATGAGTGAGTTGCACTGAAAAACTTAGAATTTACTGAAAAACCCGCATTAGACGAAATGCACAGTGTAGTACATTGTATATGAGTGAGTTGCACTGAAAAACTTAGAATTTACTGAAAAACCCGCATTAGACGAAATGCACACTGTAGTACATTGTATATGAGTGAGTTGCACTGAAAAACTTAGAATTTACTGAAAAACCCGCATTAGACGAAATGCACAGTGTAGTACATTGTATATGAGTGAGTTGCACTGAAAAACTTAGAATTTACTGAAAAACCCGCATTAGACGAAATGCACAGTGTAGTACATTGTATATGAGTGAGTTGCACTGAAAAACTTAGAATTTACTGGAAAACCCGCATTAGACGAAATGTACAGTGTAGTACATAGTATATGAGTGAGTTGCACTGAAAAACTTAGAATTTACTGAAAAACCCGCATTAGACGAAATGCACAGTGTAGTACATTGTATATGAGTGAGTTGCACTGAAAAACTTAGAATTTACTGAAAAACCCGCATTAGACGAAATGCACAGTGTAGTACATTGTATATGAGTGAGTTGCACTGAAAAACTTAGAATTTACTGAAAAACCCGCATTAGACGAAATGTACAGTGTATTACATAGTATATGACTGAGTTGCACTGAAAAACTTAGAATTTACTGAAAAAACCCGCATTAGACGAAATGCACAGTGTAGTACATTGTATATGAGTGAGTTGCACTGAAAAACTTAGAATTTACTGAAAAAACCCGCATTAGACGAAATGCACAGTGTAGTACATTGTATATGAGTGAGTTGCACTGAAAAACTTAGAACTTACTGAAAAACCCGCATTAGACGAAATGCACAGTGTAGTACATTGTATATGAGTGAGTTGCACTGATAAACTTAGAATTTACTGAAAATCCCGCATTAGACGAAATGCACAGTGTAGTACATTGTATATGAGTGATTTGCACTGAAAAATTTAGAATTTACTGAAAAACCCGCATTAGACGAAATCCACAGTGTAGTACATTGTATATGAGTGAGTTGCACTGAAAAACTTAGAATTTACTGAAAAACCCGCATTAGACGAAATGCACAGTGTAGTACATTGTATATGAGTGAGTTGCACTGAAAAATTTAGAATTTACTGAAAAACCCGCATTAGACGAAATGCACAGTGTAGTACATTGTATATGAGTGAGTTGCACTGAAAAACTTAGAATTTACTGAAAAACCCGCATTAGACGAAATGCACAGTGTAGTACATTGTATATGAGTGAGTTGCACTGAAAAACTTATTATTTACTGAAAAACCCGCATTAGACGAAATGCACAGTGTAGTACATTGAATATGAGTGCGTTGCACTGAAAAACTTAGAATTTACTGAAAAACCCGCATTAGACGAAATGCACAGTGTAGTACATTGTATATGAGTGAGTTGCACTGAAAAATTTAGAATTTACTGAAAAACCCGCATTAGACGAAATGCACAGTGTAGTACATTATATATGAGTGAGTTGCACTGAAAAACTTAGAATTTACTGGAAAACCCGCATTAGACGAAATGTACAGTGTAGTACATAGTATATGAGTGAGTTGCACTGAAAAACTTAGAATTTACTGAAAAACCCGCATTAGACGAAATGCACAGTGTAGTACATTGTATATGAGTGAGTTGCACTGAAAAACTTAGAATTTACTGAAAAACCCGCATTAGACGAAATGCACAGTGTAGTACATTGTATATGAGTGAGTTGCACTGAAAAACTTAGAATTTACTGAAAAACCCGCATTAGACGAAATGCACAGTGTAGTACATTGTATATGAGTGAGTTGCACTGAAAAACTTAGAATTTACTGAAAAACCCGCATTAGACGAAATGCACAGTGTAGTACATTGTATATGAGTGAGTTGCACTGAAAAACTTAGAATTTACTGAAAAACCCGCATTAGACGAAATGCACAGTGTAGTACATTGTATATGAGTGAGTTGCACTGAAAAACTTAGAATTTACTGAAAAACCCGCATTAGACGAAATGCACAGTGTAGTACATTGTATATGAGTGAGTTGCACTGAAAAACTTAGAATTTACTGAAAAACCCGCATTAGACGAAATGCACAGTGTAGTACATTGTATATGAGTGAGTTGCACTGAAAAATTTAGAATTTACTGAAAAACCCGCATTAGACGAAATCCACAGTGTAGTACATTGTATATGAGTGAGTTGCACTGAAAAACTTAGAATTTACTGAAAAACCCGCATTAGACGAAATGCACAGTGTAGTACATTGTATATGAGTGAGTTGCACTGAAAAACTTAGAATTTACTGAAAAACCCCCATTAGACGAAATGTACAGTGTAGTACATAGTATATGAGTGAGTTGCACTGAAAAACTTAGAATTTACTGAAAAACCCGCATTAGACGAAATGCACAGTGTAGTACATTGTATATGAGTGAGTTGCACTGAAAAACTTAGAATTTACTGAAAAACCCGCATTAGACGAAATGCACAGTGTAGTACATTGTATATGAGTGAGTTGCACTGAAAAACTGAGAATTTACTGAAAAACCCGCATTAGACGAAATGCACACTGTAGTACATTGTATATGAGTGAGTTGCACTGAAAAACTTAGAATTTACTGAAAAACCCGCATTAGACGAAATGCACAGTGTAGTACATTGTATATGAGTGAGTTGCACTGAAAAACTTAGAATTTACTGAAAAACCCGCATTAGACGAAATGCACAGTGTAGTACATTGTATATGAGTGAGTTGCACTGAAAAACTTAGAATTTACTGGAAAACCCGCATTAGACGAAATGTACAGTGTAGTACATAGTATATGAGTGAGTTGCACTGAAAAACTTAGAATTTACTGAAAAACCCGCATTAGACGAAATGCACAGTGTAGTACATTGTATATGAGTGAGTTGCACTGAAAAACTTAGAATTTACTGAAAAACCCGCATTAGACGAAATGCACAGTGTAGTACATTGTATATGAGTGAGTTGCACTGAAAAACTTAGAATTTACTGAAAAACCCGCATTAGACGAAATGTACAGTGTATTACATAGTATATGACTGAGTTGCACTGAAAAACTTAGAATTTACTGAAAAAACCCGCATTAGACGAAATGCACAGTGTAGTACATTGTATATGAGTGAGTTGCACTGAAAAACTTAGAATTTACTGAAAAACCCGCATTAGACGAAATGCACAGTGTAGTACATTGTATATGAGTGAGTTGCACTGAAAAACTTAGAACTTACTGAAAAACCCGCATTAGACGAAATGCACAGTGTAGTACATTGTATATGAGTGAGTTGCACTGATAAACTTAGAATTTACTGAAAATCCCGCATTAGACGAAATGCACAGTGTAGTACATTGTATATGAGTGATTTGCACTGAAAAATTTAGAATTTACTGAAAAACCCGCATTAGACGAAATCCACAGTGTAGTACATTGTATATGAGTGAGTTGCACTGAAAAACTTAGAATTTACTGAAAAACCCGCATTAGACGAAATGCACAGTGTAGTACATTGTATATGAGTGAGTTGCACTGAAAAATTTAGAATTTACTGAAAAACCCGCATTAGACGAAATGCACAGTGTAGTACATTGTATATGAGTGAGTTGCACTGAAAAACTTAGAATTTACTGAAAAACCCGCATTAGACGAAATGCACAGTGTAGTACATTGTATATGAGTGAGTTGCACTGAAAAACTTATTATTTACTGAAAAACCCGCATTAGACGAAATGCACAGTGTAGTACATTGAATATGAGTGCGTTGCACTGAAAAACTTAGAATTTACTGAAAAACCCGCATTAGACGAAATGCACAGTGTAGTACATTGTATATGAGTGAGTTGCACTGAAAAATTTAGAATTTACTGAAAAACCCGCATTAGACGAAATGCACAGTGTAGTACATTATATATGAGTGAGTTGCACTGAAAAACTTAGAATTTACTGGAAAACCCGCATTAGACGAAATGTACAGTGTAGTACATAGTATATGAGTGAGTTGCACTGAAAAACTTAGAATTTACTGAAAAACCCGCATTAGACGAAATGCACAGTGTAGTACATTGTATATGAGTGAGTTGCACTGAAAAACTTAGAATTTACTGAAAAACCCGCATTAGACGAAATGCACAGTGTAGTACATTGTATATGAGTGAGTTGCACTGAAAAACTTAGAATTTACTGAAAAACCCGCATTAGACGAAATGTACAGTGTATTACATAGTATATGACTGAGTTGCACTGAAAAACTTAGAATTTACTGAAAAACCCGCATTAGACGAAATGCACAGTGTAGTACATTGTATATGAGTGAGTTGCACTGAAAAACTTAGAATTTACTGAAAAACCCGCATTAGACGAAATGCACAGTGTAGTACATTGTATATGAGTGATTTGCACTGAAAAATTTAGAATTTACTGAAAAACCCGCATTAGACGAAATCCACAGTGTAGTACATTGTATATGAGTGAGTTGCACTGAAAAACTTAGAATTTACTGAAAAACCCGCATTAGACGAAATGTACAGTGTAGTACATAGTATATGAGTGAGTTGCACTGAAAAACTTAGAATTTACTGAAAAACCCGCATTAGACGAAATGCACAGTGTAGTACACTGTATATGAGTGAGTTGCACTGAAAAACTTAGAATTTACTGAAAAACCCGCATTAGACGAAATGCACAGAGTAGTACATTGTATATGAGTGAGTTGCACTGAAAAACTTAGAATTTACTGAAAAACCCGCATTAGACGAAATGCACAGTGTAGTACATTGTATATGAGTGAGTTGCACTGAAAAATTTAGAATTTACTGAAAAACCCGCATTAGACGAAATCCACAGTGTAGTACATTGTATATGAGTGAGTTGCACTGAAAAACTTAGAATTTACTGAAAAACCCGCATTAGACGAAATGCACAGTGTAGTACATTGTATATGAGTGAGTTGCACTGAAAAACTTAGAATTTACTGAAAAACCCGCATTAGACGAAATGCACAGTGTAGTACATTGTATATGAGTGAGTTGCACTGAAAAATTTAGAATTTACTGAAAAACCCGCATTAGACGAAATGCACAGTGTAGTACATTGTATATGAGTGAGTTGCACTGAAAAACTTAGAATTTACTGAAAAACCCGCATTAGACGAAATGCACAGTGTAGTACATTGTATATGAGTGAGTTGCACTGAAAAACTTAGAATTTACTGAAAAACCCGCATTAGACGAAATGCACAGTGTAGTACATTGTATATGAGTGAGTTGCACTGAAAACCTTAGAATTTACTGAAAAACCCGCATTAGACGAAATGCACAGTGTAGTACATTGTATATGAGTGAGTTGCACTGATAACCTTAGAATTTACTGAAAAACCTGCATTAGACGAAATGCACAGTGTAGTACATTGTATATGAGTGAGTTGCACTGAAAAACTTAGAATTTACTGAAAACCCGCATTAGACTAAATACACAGTGTAGTACATTGTATATGAGTGAGTTGCACTGAAAAACTTAGAATTTACTGAAAAACCCGCATTAGACGAAATGCACAGTGTAGTACATTGTATATGAGTGAGTTGCACTGAAAAACTTAGAATTTACTGAAAAACCCCCATTAGACGAAATGCACAGTGTAGTACATTGTATATGAGTGAGTTGCACTGAAAAACTTAGAATTTACTGAAAAACCCCCATTAGACGAAATGTACAGTGTAGTACATAGTATATGAGTGAGTTGCACTGAAAAACTTAGAATTTACTGAAAAACCCGCATTAGACGAAATGCACAGTGTAGTACATTGTATATGAGTGAGTTGCACTGAAAAACTTAGAATTTACTGAAAAACCCGCATTAGACGAAATGCACAGTGTAGTACATTGTATATGAGTGAGTTGCACTGAAAAACTTAGAATTTACTGAAAAACCCGCATTAGACGAAATGCACAGTGTAGTACATTGTATATGAGTGAGTTGCACTGAAAAACTTAGAATTTACTAAAAACCCGCATTAGACTAAATACACAGTGTAGTACATTGTATATGAGTGAGTTGCACTGAAAAACTTAGAATTTACTGAAAAACCCGCATTAGACGAAATGCACAGTGTAGTACATAGTATATGAGTGAGTTGCACTGAAAAACTTAGAATTTACTGAAAAACCCGCATTAGACGAAATGCACAGTGTAGTACATTGTATATGAGTGAGTTGCACTGAAAAATTTAGAATTTACTGAAAAACCCGCATTAGACGAAATGCACAGTGTAGTACATTGTATATGAGTGAGTTGCACTGAAAAACTTAGAATTTACTGAAAAACCCGCATTAGACGAAATGTACAGTGTAGTACATAGTATATGAGTGAGTTGCACTGAAAAACTTAGAATTTACTGAAAAATCCGCATTAGACGAAATGCACAGTGTAGTACATTGTATATGAGTGAGTTGCACTGAAAAACTTAGAATTTACTGAAAAACCCGCATTAGACGAAATGTACAGTGTAGTACATTGTATATGAGTGAGTTGCACTGAAAAACTTAGAATTTACTGAAAAACCCGCATTAGACGAAATGCACAGTGTAGTACATTGTATATGAGTGAGTTGCACTGAAAAACTTAGAATTTACTGAAAAACCCGCATTAGACTAAATACACAGTGTAGTACATTGTATATGAGTGAGTTGCACTGAAAAACTTAGAATTTACTGAAAAACCCGCATTAGACGAAATGCACAGTGTAGTACATAGTATATGAGTGAGTTGCATTGAAAAACCTAGAATTTACTGAAAAACCCGCATTAGACGAAATGCACAGTGTAGTACATTGTATATGAGTGAGTTGCACTGAAAAACTTAGAATTTACTGAAAAACCCGCATTAGACGAAATGCACAGTGTAGTACATTGTATATGAGTGAGTTGCACTGAAAAATTTAGAATTTACTGAAAAACCCGCATTAGACGAAATGCACAGTGTAGTACATTGTATATGAGTGAGTTGCACTGAAAAATTTAGAATTTACTGAAAAACCCGCATTAGACGAAATCCACAGTGTAGTACATTGTATATGAGTGAGTTGCACTGAAAAACTTAGAATTTACTGAAAAACCCGCATTAGACGAAATGCACAGTGTAGTACATTGTATATGAGTGAGTTGCACTGAAAAACTTAGAATTTACTGAAAAACCCCCATTAGACGAAATGTACAGTGTAGTACATAGTATATGAGTGAGTTGCACTGAAAAACTTAGAATTTACTGAAAAACCCGCATTAGACGAAATGCACAGTGTAGTACATTGTATATGAGTGAGTTGCACTGAAAAACTTAGAATTTACTGAAAAACCCGCATTAGACGAAATGCACACTGTAGTACATTGTATATGAGTGAGTTGCACTGAAAAACTTAGAATTTACTGAAAAACCCGCATTAGACGAAATGCACTGTGTAGTACATTGTATATGAGTGAGTTGCACTGAAAAACTTAGAATTTACTGAAAAACCCGCATTAGACGAAATGCACAGTGTAGTACATTGTATATGAGTGAGTTGCACTGAAAAACTTAGAATTTACTGGAAAACCCGCATTAGACGAAATGTACAGTGTAGTACATAGTATATGAGTGAGTTGCACTGAAAAACTTAGAATTTACTGAAAAACCCGCATTAGACGAAATGCACAGTGTAGTACATTGTATATGAGTGAGTTGCACTGAAAAACTTAGAATTTACTGAAAAACCCGCATTAGACGAAATGCACAGTGTAGTACATTGTATATGAGTGAGTTGCACTGAAAAACTTAGAATTTACTGAAAAACCCGCATTAGACGAAATGTACAGTGTATTACATAGTATATGACTGAGTTGCACTGAAAAACTTAGAATTTACTGAAAAAACCCGCATTAGACGAAATGCACAGTGTAGTACATTGTATATGAGTGAGTTGCACTGAAAAACTTAGAATTTACTGAAAAA
The DNA here is from genome assembly GCF_978045245.1 of Mus caroli. Taxonomy (NCBI): domain Eukaryota; kingdom Metazoa; phylum Chordata; class Mammalia; order Rodentia; family Muridae; genus Mus; species Mus caroli. Next base: position 174,877 of record NW_028227390.1, on the reverse strand, counting down.
CCCGCATTAGACGAAATGCACAGTGTAGTACATTGTATATGAGTGAGTTGCACTGAAAAACTTAGAACTTACTGAAAAACCCGCATTAGACGAAATGCACAGTGTAGTACATTGTATATGAGTGAGTTGCACTGATAAACTTAGAATTTACTGAAAATCCCGCATTAGACGAAATGCACAGTGTAGTACATTGTATATGAGTGATTTGCACTGAAAAATTTAGAATTTACTGAAAAACCCGCATTAGACGAAATCCACAGTGTAGTACATTGTATATGAGTGAGTTGCACTGAAAAACTTAGAATTTACTGAAAAACCCGCATTAGACGAAATGCACAGTGTAGTACATTGTATATGAGTGAGTTGCACTGAAAAATTTAGAATTTACTGAAAAACCCGCATTAGACGAAATGCACAGTGTAGTACATTGTATATGAGTGAGTTGCACTGAAAAACTTAGAATTTACTGAAAAACCCGCATTAGACGAAATGCACAGTGTAGTACATTGTATATGAGTGAGTTGCACTGAAAAACTTATTATTTACTGAAAAACCCGCATTAGACGAAATGCACAGTGTAGTACATTGAATATGAGTGCGTTGCACTGAAAAACTTAGAATTTACTGAAAAACCCGCATTAGACGAAATGCACAGTGTAGTACATTGTATATGAGTGAGTTGCACTGAAAAATTTAGAATTTACTGAAAAACCCGCATTAGACGAAATGCACAGTGTAGTACATTATATATGAGTGAGTTGCACTGAAAAACTTAGAATTTACTGGAAAACCCGCATTAGACGAAATGTACAGTGTAGTACATAGTATATGAGTGAGTTGCACTGAAAAACTTAGAATTTACTGAAAAACCCGCATTAGACGAAATGCACAGTGTAGTACATTGTATATGAGTGAGTTGCACTGAAAAACTTAGAATTTACTGAAAAACCCGCATTAGACGAAATGCACAGTGTAGTACATTGTATATGAGTGAGTTGCACTGAAAAACTTAGAATTTACTGAAAAACCCGCATTAGACGAAATGTACAGTGTATTACATAGTATATGACTGAGTTGCACTGAAAAACTTAGAATTTACTGAAAAACCCGCATTAGACGAAATGCACAGTGTAGTACATTGTATATGAGTGAGTTGCACTGAAAAACTTAGAATTTACTGAAAAACCCGCATTAGACGAAATGCACAGTGTAGTACATTGTATATGAGTGATTTGCACTGAAAAATTTAGAATTTACTGAAAAACCCGCATTAGACGAAATCCACAGTGTAGTACATTGTATATGAGTGAGTTGCACTGAAAAACTTAGAATTTACTGAAAAACCCGCATTAGACGAAATGTACAGTGTAGTACATAGTATATGAGTGAGTTGCACTGAAAAACTTAGAATTTACTGAAAAACCCGCATTAGACGAAATGCACAGTGTAGGACACTGTATATGAGTGAGTTGCACTGAAAAACTTAGAATTTACTGAAAAACCCGCATTAGACGAAATGCACAGAGTAGTACATTGTATATGAGTGAGTTGCACTGAAAAACTTAGAATTTACTGAAAAACCCGCATTAGACGAAATGCACAGTGTAGTACATTGTATATGAGTGAGTTGCACTGAAAAATTTAGAATTTACTGAAAAACCCGCATTAGACGAAATCCACAGTGTAGTACATTGTATATGAGTGAGTTGCACTGAAAAACTTAGAATTTACTGAAAAACCCGCATTAGACGAAATGCACAGTGTAGTACATTGTATATGAGTGAGTTGCACTGAAAAACTTAGAATTTACTGAAAAACCCGCATTAGACGAAATGCACAGTGTAGTACATTGTATATGAGTGAGTTGCACTGAAAAACTTAGAATTTACTGAAAAACCCGCATTAGACGAAATGCACAGTGTAGTACATTGTATATGAGTGAGTTGCACTGAAAAATTTAGAATTTACTGAAAAACCCGCATTAGACGAAATGCACAGTGTAGTACATTGTATATGAGTGAGTTGCACTGAAAAACTTAGAATTTACTGAAAAACCCGCATTAGACGAAATGCACAGTGTAGTACATTGTATATGAGTGAGTTGTACTGAAAAACTTAGAATTTACTGAAAAACCCCCATTAGACGAAATGTACAGTGTAGTACATAGTATATGAGTGAGTTGCACTGAAAAACTTAGAATTTACTGAAAAACCCGCATTAGACGAAATGCACAGTGTAGTACATTGTATATGAGTGAGTTGCACTGAAAAACTTAGAATTTACTGAAAAACCCGCATTAGACGAAATGCACAGTGTAGTACATTGTATATGAGTGAGTTGCACTGAAAAACTTAGAATTTACTGAAAAACCCGCATTAGACGAAATGCACACTGTAGTACATTGTATATGAGTGAGTTGCACTGAAAAACTTAGAATTTACTGAAAAACCCGCATTAGACGAAATGCACAGTGTAGTACATTGTATATGAGTGAGTTGCACTGAAAAACTTAGAATTTACTGAAAAACCCGCATTAGACGAAATGCACAGTGTAGTACATTGTATATGAGTGAGTTGCACTGAAAAACTTAGAATTTACTGAAAAACCCGCATTAGACGAAATGCACAGTGTAGTACATTGTGTATGAGTGAGTTGCACTGAAAAACTTAGAATTTACTGAAAAACCCGCATTAGACGAAATGCACAGTGTAGTACATTGTATATGAGTGAGTTGCACTGAAAAATTTAGAATTTACTGAAAAAACCGCATTAGACGAAATGCACAGTGTAGTACATTGTATATGAATGAGTTGCACTGAAAAACTTAGAATTTACTGAAAAACCCGCATTAGACGAAATGCACAGTGTAGTACATTGTATATGAGTGAGTTGCACTGAAAAACTTAGAATTTACTGAAAACCCGCATTAGACTAAATACACAGTGTAGTACATTGTATATGAGTGAGTTGCACTGAAAAACTTAGAATTTACTGAAAAACCCGCATTAGACGAAATGCACAGTGTAGTACATAGTATATGAGTGAGTTGCATTGAAAAACTTAGAATTTACTGAAAAACCCGCATTAGACGAAATGCACAGTGTAGTACATTGTATATGAGTGAGTTGCACTGAAAAACTTAGAATTTACTGAAAAACCCGCATTAGACGAAATGCACAGTGTAGTACATTGTATATGAGTGAGTTGCACTGAAAAATTTAGAATTTACTGAAAAACCCGCATTAGACGAAATGCACAGTGTAGTACATTGTATATGAGTGAGTTGCACTGAAAAACTTAGAATTTACTGAAAAACCCGCATTAGACGAAATGCACAGTGTAGTACATTGTATATGAGTGAGTTGCACTGAAAAACTTAGAATTTACTGAAAAACCCGCATTAGACGAAATGCACAGTGTAGTACATTGTATATGAGTGAGTTGCACTGATAACCTTAGAATTTACTGAAAAACCTGCATTAGACGAAATGCACAGTGTAGTACATTGTATATGAGTGAGTTGCACTGAAAAACTTAGAATTTACTGAAAACCCGCATTAGACTAAATACACAGTGTAGTACATTGTATATGAGTGAGTTGCACTGAAAAACTTAGAATTTACTGAAAAACCCGCATTAGACGAAATGCACAGTGTAGTACATTGTATATGAGTGAGTTGCACTGAAAAACTTAGAATTTACTGAAAAACCCCCATTAGACGAAATGCACAGTGTAGTACATTGTATATGAGTGAGTTGCACTGAAAAACTTAGAATTTACTGAAAAACCCCCATTAGACGAAATGTACAGTGTAGTACATAGTATATGAGTGAGTTGCACTGAAAAACTTAGAATTTACTGAAAAACCCGCATTAGACGAAATGCACAGTGTAGTACATTGTATATGAGTGAGTTGCACTGAAAAACTTAGAATTTACTGAAAAACCCGCATTAGACGAAATGCACAGTGTAGTACATTGTATATGAGTGAGTTGCACTGAAAAACTTAGAATTTACTGAAAAACCCGCATTAGACGAAATGCACAGTGTAGTACATTGTATATGAGTGAGTTGCACTGAAAAACTTAGAATTTACTAAAAACCCGCATTAGACTAAATACACAGTGTAGTACATTGTATATGAGTGAGTTGCACTGAAAAACTTAGAATTTACTGAAAAACCCGCATTAGACGAAATGCACAGTGTAGTACATAGTATATGAGTGAGTTGCACTGAAAAACTTAGAATTTACTGAAAAACCCGCATTAGACGAAATGCACAGTGTAGTACATTGTATATGAGTGAGTTGCACTGAAAAATTTAGAATTTACTGAAAAACCCGCATTAGACGAAATGCACAGTGTAGTACATTGTATATGAGTGAGTTGCACTGAAAAACTTAGAATTTACTGAAAAACCCGCATTAGACGAAATGTACAGTGTAGTACATAGTATATGAGTGAGTTGCACTGAAAAACTTAGAATTTACTGAAAAATCCGCATTAGACGAAATGCACAGTGTAGTACATTGTATATGAGTGAGTTGCACTGAAAAACTTAGAATTTACTGAAAAACCCGCATTAGACGAAATGTACAGTGTAGTACATTGTATATGAGTGAGTTGCACTGAAAAACTTAGAATTTACTGAAAAACCCGCATTAGACGAAATGCACAGTGTAGTACATTGTATATGAGTGAGTTGCACTGAAAAACTTAGAATTTACTGAAAAACCCGCATTAGACTAAATACACAGTGTAGTACATTGTATATGAGTGAGTTGCACTGAAAAACTTAGAATTTACTGAAAAACCCGCATTAGACGAAATGCACAGTGTAGTACATAGTATATGAGTGAGTTGCATTGAAAAACCTAGAATTTACTGAAAAACCCGCATTAGACGAAATGCACAGTGTAGTACATTGTATATGAGTGAGTTGCACTGAAAAACTTAGAATTTACTGAAAAACCCGCATTAGACGAAATGCACAGTGTAGTACATTGTATATGAGTGAGTTGCACTGAAAAATTTAGAATTTACTGAAAAACCCGCATTAGACGAAATGCACAGTGTAGTACATTGTATATGAGTGAGTTGCACTGAAAAACTTAGAATTTACTGAAAAACCCGCATTAGACGAAATGCACACTGTAGTACATTGTATATGAGTGAGTTGCACTGAAAAACTTAGAATTTACTGAAAAACCCGCATTAGACGAAATGCACAGTGTAGTACATTGTATATGAGTGAGTTGCACTGAAAAACTTAGAATTTACTGAAAACCCGCATTAGACTAAATACACAGTGTAGTACATTGTATATGAGTGAGTTGCACTGAAAAACTTAGAATTTACTGAAAAACCCGCATTAGACGAAATGCACAGTGTAGTACATTGTATATGAGTGAGATGCACTGAAAAACTTAGAATTTACTGAAAAACCCCCATTAGACGAAATGCACAGTGTAGTACATTGTATATGAGTGAGTTGCACTGAAAAACTTAGAATTTACTGAAAAACCCCCATTAGACGAAATGTACAGTGTAGTACATAGTATATGAGTGAGTTGCACTGAAAAACTTAGAATTTACTGAAAAACCCGCATTAGACGAAATGCACAGTGTAGTACATTGTATATGAGTGAGTTGCACTGAAAAACTTAGAATTTACTGAAAAACCCGCATTAGACGAAATGCACAGTGTAGTACATTGTATATGAGTGAGTTGCACTAAAAAACTTAGAATTTACTGAAAAACCCGCATTAGACGAAATGCACAGTGTAGTACATTGCATATGAGTGAGTTGCACTGAAAAACTTAGAATTTACTGAAAAACCCGCATTAGACGAAATGCACAGTGTAGTACATTGTATATGAGTGAGTTGCACTGAAAAACTTAGAATTTACTGAAAAACCCGCATTAGACGAAATGCACAGTGTAGTACATTGTATATGAGTGAGTTGCACTGAAAAACTTAGAATTTACTGAATAACCCGCATTAGACGAAATGCACAGTGTAGTACATTGAATATGAGTGCGTTGCACTGAAAAACTTAGAATTTACTGAAAAACCCGCATTAGACGAAATGCACAGTGTAGTACATTGTATATGAGTGAGTTGCACTGAAAAATTTAGAATTTACTGAAAAACCCGCATTAGACGAAATGCACAGTGTAGTACATTGTATATGAGTGAGTTGCACTGAAAAACTTAGAATTTACTGGAAAACCCGCATTAGACGAAATGTACAGTGTAGTACATAGTATATGAGTGAGTTGCACTGAAAAACTTAGAATTTACTGAAAAACCCGCATTAGACGAAATGCACAGTGTAGTACATTGTATATGAGTGAGTTGCACTGAAAAACTTAGAATTTAGTGAAAAACCCGCATTAGACGAAATGCACAGTGTAGTACATTGTATATGAGTGAGTTGCACTGAAAAACTTAGAATTTACTGAAAAACCCGCATTAGACGAAATGCACAGTGTAGTACATTGCATATGAGTGAGTTGCACTGAAAAACTTAGAATTTACTGAAAAACCCGCATTAGACGAAATGTACAGTGTAGTACATAGTATATGACTGAGTTGCACTGAAAAACTTAGAATTTACTGAAAAACCCGCATTAGACGAAATGCACAGTGTAGTACATTGTATATGAGTGAGTTGCACTGAAAAACTTAGAATTTACTGAAAAACCCGCATTAGACGAAATGCACAGTGTAGTACATTGTATATGAGTGAGTTGCACTGAAAAACTTAGAACTTACTGAAAAACCCGCATTAGACGAAATGCACAGTGTAGTACATTGTATATGAGTGAGTTGCACTGAAAAACTTAGAATTTACTGAAAAACCCGCATTAGACGAAATGCACAGTGTAGTACATTGTATATGAGTGAGTTGCACTGAAAAACTTAGAATTTACTGAAAAACCCGCATTAGACGAAATGCACAGTGTAGTACATAGTATATGAGTGAGTTGCACTGAAAAACTTAGAATTTACTGAAAAATCCGCATTAGACGAAATGCACAGTGTAGTACATTGTATATGAGTGAGTTGCACTGAAAAACTTAGAATTTACTGAAAAACCCGCATTAGATGAAATGTACAGTGTAGTACATTGTATATGAGTGAGTTGCACTGAAAAACTTAGAATTTACTGAAAAACCCGCATTAGACGAAATGCACAGTGTAGTACATTGTATATGAGTGAGTTGCACTGAAAAACTTAGAATTTACTGAAAACCCGCATTAGACTAAATACACAGTGTAGTACATTGTATATGAGTGAGTTGCACTGAAAAACTTAGAATTTACTGAAAAACCCGCATTAGACGATATGCACAGTGTAGTACATAGTATATGAGTGAGTTGCATTGAAAAACTTAGAATTTACTGAAAAACCCGCATTAGACGAAATGCACAGTGTAGTACATTGTATATGAGTGAGTTGCACTGAAAAACTTAGAATTTACTGAAAAACCCGCATTAGACGAAATGCACAGTGTAGTACATTGTATATGAGTGAGTTGCACTGAAAAATTTAGAATTTACTGAAAAACCCGCATTAGACGAAATGCACAGTGTAGTACATTGTATATGAGTGAGTTGCACTGAAAAACTTAGAATTTACTGAAAAACCCGCATTAGACGAAATGCACAGTGTAGTACATTGTATATGAGTGAGTTGCACTGAAAACCTTAGAATTTACTGAAAAACCCGCATTAGACGAAATGCACAGTGTAGTACATTGTATATGAGTGAGTTGCATTGAAAACCTTAGAATTTACTGAAAAACCCGCATTAGACGAAATGCACAGTGTAGTACATTGTATATGAGTGAGTTGCACTGAAAAACTTAGAATTTACTGAAAACCCGCATTAGACTAAATACACAGTGAAGTACATTGTATATGAGTGAGTTGCACTGAAAAACTTAGAATTTACTGAAAAACCCGCATTAGACGAAATGCACAGTGTAGTACATTGTATATGATTGAGTTGCACTGAAAAACTTAGAATTTACTGAAAAACCCCCATTAGACGAAATGCACAGTGTAGTACATTGTATATGAGTGAGTTGCACTGAAAAACTTAGAATTTACTGAAAAACCCCCATTAGACGAAATGTACAGTGTAGTACATAGTATATGAGTGAGTTGCACTGAAAAACTTAGAATTTACTGAAAAACCCGCATTAGACGAAATGCACAGTGTAGTACATTGTATATGAGTGAGTTGCACTGAAAAACTTAGAATTTACTGAAAAACCCGCATTAGACGAAATGCACAGTGTAGTACATTGTATATGAGTGAGTTGCACTGAAAAACTTAGAATTTACTGAAAAAACCGCATTAGACGAAATGCACAGTGTAGTACATTGTATATGAGTGAGTTGCACTGAAAAACTTAGAATTTACTGAAAAACCCGCATTAGACGAAATGCACAGTGTAGTACATTGTATATGACTGAGTTGCACTGAAAAACTTCGAATTTACTGAAAAACCCGCATTAGACGAAATGCACAGTGTAGTACATTGTATATGAGTGAGTTGCACTGAAAAACTTAGAATTTACTGAAAAACCCGCATTAGACGAAATGCACAGTGTAGTACATTGAATATGAGTGCGTTGCACTGAAAAACTTAGAATTTACTGAAAAACCCGCATTAGACGAAATGCACAGTGTAGTACATTGTATATGAGTGAGTTGCACTGAAAAATTTAGAATTTACTGAAAAACCCGCATTAGACGAAATGCACAGTGTAGTACATTGTATATGAGTGAGTTGCACTGAAAAACTTAGAATTTACTGGAAAACCCGCATTAGACGAAATGTACAGTGTAGTACATAGTATATGAGTGAGTTGCACTGAAAAACTTAGAATTTACTGAAAAACCCGCATTAGACGAAATGCACAGTGTAGTACATTGTATATGAGTGAGTTGCACTGAAAAACTTAGAATTTAGTGAAAAACCCACATTAGATGAAATGCACAGTGTAGTACATTGTATATGAGTGAGTTGCACTGAAAAACTTAGAATTTACTGAAAAACCCGCATTAGACGAAATGCACAGTGTAGTACATTGTATATGAGTGAGTTGCACTGAAAAACTTAGAATTTACTGAAAAACCCGCATTAGACGAAATGTACAGTGTAGTACATAGTATATGACTGAGTTGCACTGAAAAACTTAGAATTTACTGAAAAACCCGCATTAGACGAAATGCACAGTGTAGTACATTGTATATGAGTGAGTTGCACTGAAAAACTTAGAATTTACTGAAAAACCCGCATTAGACGAAATGCACAGTGTAGTACATTGTATATGAGTGAGTTGCACTGAAAAACTTAGAACTTACTGAAAAACAAGCATTAGACAAAATGCACAGTGTAGTACATTGTATATGAGTGAGTTGCACTGAAAAACTTAGAATTTACTGAAAAACCCGCATTAGACGCAATGCACAGTGTAGTACATTGTATATGAGTGATTTGCACTGAAAAATTTAGAATTTACTGAAAAACCCGCATTAGACGAAATCCACAGTGTAGTAAATTGTATATGAGTGAGTTGCACTGAAAAACTTAGAATTTACTGAAAACCCGCATTAGACTAAATACACAGTGTAGTACATTGTATATGAGTGAGTTGCACTGAAAAACTTAGAATTTACTGAAAAACCCGCATTAGATGAAATGCACAGTGTAGTACATTGTATATGAGTGAGTTGCACTGAAAAACGTAGAATTTACTGAAAAACCCGCATTAGACGAAATGCACAGTGTAGTACATTGTATATGAGTGAGTTGCACTGAAAAACTTAGAATTTACTGAAAAACCCGCATTAGACGATATGCACAGTGTAGTACATAGTATATGAGTGAGTTGCACTGAAAAACTTAGAATTTACTGAAAAACCCGCATTAGACGAAATGCACAGTGTAGTACATTGTATATGAGTGAGTTGCACTGAAAAATTTAGAATTTACTGAAAAACCCGCATTAGACGAAATGCACAGTGTAGTACATTGTATATGAGTGAGTTGCACTGAAAAACTTAGAATTTACTGAAAACCCGCATTAGACTAAATACACAGTGTAGTACATTGTATATGAGTGAGTTGCACTGAAAAACTTAGAATTTACTGAAAAACCCGCATTAGACGAAATGCACAGTGTAGTACATTGTATATGAGTGAGTTGCACTGAAAAACTTAGAATTTACTGAAAAACCCGCATTAGACGAAATGCACAGTGTAGTACATTGTATATGAGTGAGTTGCACTGAAAAACTTAGAATTTACTGAAAAACCCGCATTAGACGATATGCACAGTGTAGTACATAGTATATGAGTGAGTTGCACTGAAAAACTTAGAATTTACTGAAAAACCCGCATTAGACGAAATGCACAGTGTAGTACATTGTATATGAGTGAGTTGCACTGAAAAATTTAGAATTTACTGAAAAACCCGCATTAGACGAAATGCACAGTGTAGTACATTGTATATGAGTGAGTTGCACTGAAAAACTTAGAATTTACTGAAAAACCCGCAGTAGACGAAATGTACAGTGTAGTACATAGTATATGAGTGAGTTGCACTGAAAAACTTAGAATTTACTGAAAAACCCGCATTAGACGAAATGCACAGTGTAGTACATTGTATATGAGTGAGTTGCACTGAAAAACTTAGAATTTACTGAAAAACCCGCATTAGACGAAATGCATAGTGTAGTACATTGTATATGAGTGAGTTGCACTGAAAAACTTAAAATTTACTGAAAAACCCGCATTAGACGAAATGCACAGTGTAGTACATTGTATATGAGTGAGTTGCACTGAAAAACTTAGAATTTACTGAAAAACCCGCATTAGACGAAATGCACAGTGTAGTACATTGTATATGAGTGAGTTGCACTGAAAAACTTAGAATTTACTGAAAAAACCGCATTAGACGAAATGCACAGTGTAGTACATTGTATATGAGTGAGTTGCACTGAAAAACTTAGAATTTACTGAAAAACCCGCATTAGACGAAATGCACAGTGTAGTACATTGTATATGAGTGAGTTGCACTGAAAAACTTAGAATTTACTGAAAAACCCGCATTAGACGAAATGCACAGTGTAGTACATTGTATATGAGTGAGTTGCACTGAAAAACTTAGAATTTACTGAAAAACCCGCATTAGACGAAATGCACAGTGTAGTACATTGTATATGAGTGAGTTGCACTGAAAAACTTAGAATTTACTAAAAACCCGCATTAGACTAAATACACAGTGTAGTACATTGTATATGAGTGAGTTGCACTGAAAAACTTAGAATTTACTGAAAAACCCGCATTAGACGAAATGCACAGTGTAGTACATAGTATATGAGTGAGTTGCACTGAAAAACTTAGAATTTACTGAAAAACCCGCATTAGACGAAATGCACAGTGTAGTACATTGTATATGAGTGAGTTGCACTGAAAAACTTAGAATTTACTAAAAACCCGCATTAGACTAAATACACAGTGTAGTACATTGTATATGAGTGAGTTGCACTGAAAAACTTAGAATTTACTGAAAAACCCGCATTAGACGAAATGCACAGTGTAGTACATTGTATATGAGTGAGTTGCACTGAAAAACTTAGAATTTACTGAAAAACCCGCATTAGACGAAATGCACAGTGTAGTACATTGTATATGAGTGAGTTGCACTGAAAAACTTAGAATTTACTGAAAAACCCGCATTAGACGAAATGTACAGTGTAGTACATAGTATATGAGTGAGTTGCACTGAAAAACTTAGAATATACTGAAAAATCCGCATTAGACGAAATGCACAGTGTAGTACATTGTATATGAGTGAGTTGCACTGAAAAACTTAGAATTTACTGAAAAACCCGCATTAGATGAAATGTACAGTGTAGTACATTGTATATGAGTGAGTTGCACTGAAAAACTTAGAATATACTGATAAACCCGCATTAGACGAAATGAACAGTGTAGTACATTGTATATGAGTGAGTTGCACTGAAAAACTTAGAATTTACTGAAAACCCGCATTAGACTAAATACACAGTGTAGTACATTGTATATGAGTGAGTTGCACTGAAAAACTTAGAATTTACTGAAAAACCCGCATTAGACGAAATGCACAGTGTAGTACATAGTATATGAGTGAGTTGCATTGAAAAACTTAGAATTTACTGAAAAACCCGCATTAGACGAAATGCACAGTGTAGTACATTGTATATGAGTGAGTTGCACTGAAAAACTTAGAATTTACTGAAAAACCAGCATTAGACGAAATGCACAGTGTAGTACATTGTATATGAGAGAGTTGCACTGAAAAACTTAGAATTTACTGAAAAACCCGCATTAGACGAAATGCACAGTGTAGTACATTGTATATGAGTGAGTTGCACTGAAAAACTTAGAATTTACTGAAAACCCGCATTAGACTAAATACACAGTGTAGTACATTGTATATGAGTGAGTTGCACTGAAAAACTTAGAATTTACTGAAAAACCCGCATTAGACGAAATGCACAGTGTAGTACATAGTATATGAGTGAGTTGCATTGAAAAACCTAGAATTTACTGAAAAACCCGCATTAGACGAAATGCACAGTGTAGTACATTGTATATGAGTGAGTTGCACTGAAAAACTTAGAATTTACTGAAAAACCCGCATTAGACGAAATGCACAGTGTAGTACATTGTATATGAGTGAGTTGCACTGAAAAATTTAGAATTTACTGAAAAAGCCGCATTAGACGAAATGCACAGTGTAGTACATTGTATATGAGTGAGTTGCACTGAAAAACTTAGAATTTACTGAAAAACCCGCATTAGACGAAATGCACAGTGTAGTACATTGTATATGAGTGAGTTGCACTGAAAACCTTAGAATTTACTGAAAAACCCGCATTAGACGAAATGCACAGTGTAGTACATTGTATATGAGTGAGTTGCATTGAAAACCTTAGAATTTACTGAAAAACCCGCATTAGACGAAATGCACAGTGTAGTACATTGTATATGAGTGAGTTGCACTGAAAAACTTAGAATTTACTGAAAACCCGCATTAGACTAAATACACAGTGTAGTACATTGTATATGAGTGAGTTGCACTGAAAAACTTAGAATTTACTGAAAAACCCGCATTAGACGAAATGCACAGTGTAGTACATTGTATATGAGTGAGATGCACTGAAAAACTTAGAATTTACTGAAAAACCCCCATTAGACGAAATGCACAGTGTAGTACATTGTATATGAGTGAGTTGCACTGAAAAACTTAGAATTTACTGAAAAACCCCCATTAGACGAAATGTACAGTGTAGTACATAGTATATGAGTGAGTTGCACTGAAAAACTTAGAATTTACTGAAAAACCCGCATTAGACGAAATGCACAGTGTAGTACATTGTATATGAGTGAGTTGCACTGAAAAACTTAGAATTTACTGAAAAACCCGCATTAGACGAAATGCACAGTGTAGTACATTGTATATGAGTGAGTTGCACTAAAAAACTTAGAATTTACTGAAAAACCCGCATTAGACGAAATGCACAGTGTAGTACATTGTATATGAGTGAGTTGCACTGAAAAACTTAGAATTTACTGAAAAACCCGCATTAGATGAAATGCACAGTGTAGTACATTGTATATGAGTGAGTTGCACTGAAAAACTTAGAATTTACTGAAAAACCCGCATTAGACGAAATGCACAGTGTAGTACATTGTATATGAGTGAGTTGCACTGAAAACCTTAGAATTTACTGAAAAACCCGCATTAGACGAAATGCACAGTGTAGTACATTGTATATGAGTGAGTTGCACTGAAAAACTTAGAATTTACTGAAAACCCGCATTAGACTAAATACACAGTGTAGTACATTGTATATGAGTGAGTTGCACTGAAAAACTTAGAATTTACTGAAAAACCCGCATTAGACGAAATGTACAGTGTAGTACATAGTATATGAGTGAGTTGCACTGAAAAACTTAGAATTTACTGAAAAATCCGCATTAGACGAAATGCACAGTGTAGTACATTGTATATGAGTGAGTTGCACTGAAAAACTTAGAATTTACTGAAAAACCCGCATTAGATGAAATGTACAGTGTACTACATTGTATATGAGTGAGTTGCACTGAAAAACTTAGAATTTACTGAAAAACCCGCATTAGACGAAATGCACAGTGTAGTACATTGTATATGAGTGAGTTGCACTGAAAAATTTAGAATTTAGTGAAAAACCCGCATTAGATAAAATGCACAGTGTAGTACATTGTATATGAGTGAGTTGCACTGAAAAACTTAGAATTTACTGAAAAACCCGCATTAGACGAAATGCACAGTGTAGTACATTGTATATGAGTGAGTTGCACTGAAAAACTTAGAATTTACTGAAAAACCCGCATTAGACGAAATGTACAGTGTAGTACATAGTATATGACTGAGTTGCACTGAAAAACTTAGAATTTACTGAAAAACCCGCATTAGACGAAATGCACAGTGTAGTACATTGTATATGAGTGAGTTGCACTGAAAAACTTAGAATTTACTGAAAAACCCGCATTAGACGAAATGCACAGTGTAGTACATTGTATATGAGTGAGTTGCACTGAAAAACTTAGAACTTACTGAAAAACAAGCATTAGACAAAATGCACAGTGTAGTACATTGTATATGAGTGAGTTGCACTGAAAAACTTAGAATTTACTGAAAAACCCGCATTAGACGCAATGCACAGTGTAGTACATTGTATATGAGTGATTTGCACTGAAAAATTTAGAATTTACTGAAAAACCCGCATTAGACGAAATCCACAGTGTAGTAAAATGTATATGAGTGAGTTGCACTGAAAAACTTAGAATTTACTGAAAAACCCGCATTAGACGAAATGCACAGTGTAGTACATTGTATATGAGTGAGTTGCACTGAAAACCTTAGAATTTACTGAAAAACCCGCATTAGACGAAATGCACAGTGTAGTACATTGTATATGAGTGAGTTGCACTGAAAAACTTAGAATTTACTGAAAACCCGCATTAGACTAAATACACAGTGTAGTACATTGTATATGAGTGAGTTGCACTGAAAAACTTAGAATTTACTGAAAAACCCGCATTAGACGAAATGCACAGTGTAGTACATTGTATATGAGTGAGTTGCACTGAAAAACTTAGAATTTACTGAAAAACCCGCATTAGACGAAATGCACAGTGTAGTACATTGTATATGAGTGAGTTGCACTGAAAAACTTAGAATTTACTGAAAACCCGCATTAGACTAAATACACAGTGTAGTACATTGTATATGAGTGAGTTGCACTGAAAAACTTAGAATTTACTGAAAAACCCGCATTAGACGAAATGTACAGTGTAGTACATAGTATATGAGTGAGTTGCACTGAAAAACTTAGAATTTACTGAAAAATCCGCATTAGACGAAATGCACAGTGTAGTACATTGTATATGAGTGAGTTGCACTGAAAAACTTAGAATTTACTGAAAAACCCGCATTAGATGAAATGTACAGTGTAGTACATTGTATATGAGTGAGTTGCACTGAAAAACTTAGAATTTACTGAAAAACCCGCATTAGACGAAATGCACAGTGTAGTACATTGTATATGAGTGAGTTGCACTGAAAAACTTAGAATTTACTGAAAACCCGCATTAGACTAAATACACAGTGTAGTACATTGTATATGAGTGAGTTGCACTGAAAAACTTAGAATTTACTGAAAAACCCGCATTAGACGAAATGCACAGTGTAGTACATAGTATATGAGTGAGTTGCATTGAAAAACTTAGAATTTACTGAAAAACCCGCATTAGACGAAATGCACAGTGTAGTACATTGTATATGAGTGAGTTGCACTGAAAAACTTAGAATTTACTGAAAAACCCGCATTAGACGAAATGCACAGTGTAGTACATTGTATATGAGTGAGTTGCACTGAAAAATTTAGAATTTACTGAAAAACCCGCATTAGACGAAATGCACAGTGTAGTACATTGTATATGAGTGAGTTGCACTGAAAAACTTAGAATTTACTGAAAAACCCGCATTAGACGAAATGCACAGTGTAGTACATTGTATATGAGTGAGTTGCACTGAAAACCTTAGAATTTACTGAAAAACCCGCATTAGACGAAATGCACAGTGTAGTACATTGTATATGAGTGAGTTGCATTGAAAACCTTAGAATTTACTGAAAAACCCGCATTAGACGAAATGCACAGTGTAGTACATTGTATATGAGTGAGTTGCACTGAAAAACTTAGAATTTACTGAAAAAACCGCATTAGACGAAATGCACAGTGTAGTACATTGTATATGAGTGAGTTGCACTGAAAAACTTAGAATTTACTGAAAAACCCGCATTAGACGAAATGCACAGTGTAGTACATTGTATATGAGTGAGTTGCACTGAAAAACTTCGAATTTACTGAAAAACCCGCATTAGACGAAATGCACAGTGTAGTACATTGTATATGAGTGAGTTGCACTGAAAAACTTAGAATTTACTGAAAAACCCGCATTAGACGAAATGCACAGTGTAGTACATTGAATATGAGTGCGTTGCACTGAAAAACTTAGAATTTACTGAAAAACCCGCATTAGACGAAATGCACAGTGTAGTACATTGTATATGAGTGAGTTGCACTGAAAAATTTAGAATTTACTGAAAAACCCGCATTAGACGAAATGCACAGTGTAGTACATTGTATATGAGTGAGTTGCACTGAAAAACTTAGAATTTACTGGAAAACCCGCATTAGACGAAATGTACAGTGTAGTACATAGTATATGAGTGAGTTGCACTGAAAAACTTAGAATTTACTGAAAAACCCGCATTAGACGAAATGCACAGTGTAGTACATTGTATATGAGTGAGTTGCACTGAAAAATTTAGAATTTAGTGAAAAACCCGCATTAGATGAAATGCACAGTGTAGTACATTGTATATGAGTGAGTTGCACTGAAAAACTTAGAATTTACTGAAAAACCCGCATTAGACGAAATGCACAGTGTAGTACATTGTATATGAGTGAGTTGCACTGAAAAACTTAGAATTTACTGAAAAACCCGCATTAGACGAAATGTACAGTGTAGTACATAGTATATGACTGAGTTGCACTGAAAAACTTAGAATTTACTGAAAAACCCGCATTAGACGAAATGCACAGTGTAGTACATTGTATATGAGTGAGTTGCACTGAAAAACTTAGAATTTACTGAAAAACCCGCATTAGACGAAATGCACAGTGTAGTACATTGTATATGAGTGAGTTGCACTGAAAAACTTAGAACTTACTGAAAAACAAGCATTAGACAAAATGCACAGTGTAGTACATTGTATATGAGTGAGTTGCACTGAAAAACTTAGAATTTACTGAAAAACCCGCATTAGACGCAATGCACAGTGTAGTACATTGTATATGAGTGATTTGCACTGAAAAATTTAGAATTTACTGAAAAACCCGCATTAGACGAAATCCACAGTGTAGTAAAATGTATATGAGTGAGTTGCACTGAAAAACTTAGAATTTACTGAAAAACCCGCATTAGACGAAATGCACAGTGTAGTACATTGTATATGAGTGAGTTGCACTGAAAACCTTAGAATTTACTGAAAAACCCGCATTAGACGAAATGCACAGTGTAGTACATTGTATATGAGTGAGTTGCACTGAAAAACTTAGAATTTACTGAAAACCCGCATTAGACTAAATACACAGTGTAGTACATTGTATATGAGTGAGTTGCACTGAAAAACTTAGAATTTACTGAAAAACCCGCATTAGACGAAATGCACAGTGTAGTACATTGTATATGAGTGAGTTGCACTGAAAAACTTAGAATTTACTGAAAAACCCGCATTAGACGAAATGCACAGTGTAGTACATTGTATATGAGTGAGTTGCACTGAAAAACTTAGAATTTACTGAAAAACCCGCATTAGACGATATGCACAGTGTAGTACATAGTATATGAGTGAGTTGCACTGAAAAACTTAGAATTTACTGAAAAACCCGCATTAGACGAAATGCACAGTGTAGTACATTGTATATGAGTGAGTTGCACTGAAAAATTTAGAATTTACTGAAAAACCCGCATTAGACGAAATGCACAGTGTAGTACATTGTATATGAGTGAGTTGCACTGAAAAACTTAGAATTTACTGAAAAACCCGCATTAGACGAAATGCACAGTGTAGTACATTGTATATGAGTGAGTTGCACTGAAAAACTTAGAATTTACTGAAAAACCCGCATTAGACGAAATGCACAGTGTAGTACATTGTATATGAGTGAGTTGCACTGAAAAACATAGAATTTACTGAAAAACCCGCATTAGACGAAATGCACAGTGTAGTACATTGTATATGAGTGAGTTGCACTGAAAAACTTAAAATTTACTGAAAAACCCGCATTAGACGAAATGCACAGTGTAGTACATTGTATATGAGTGAGTTGCACTGAAAAACTTAGAATTTACTGAAAAACCCGCATTAGACGAAATGCACAGTGTAGTACATTGTATATGAGTGAGTTGCACTGAAAAACTTAGAATTTACTGAAAAAACCGCATTAGACGAAATGCACAGTGTAGTACATTGTATATGAGTGAGTTGCACTGAAAAACTTAGAATTTACTGAAAAAACCCGCATTAGACGAAATGCACAGTGTAGTACATTGTATATGAGTGAGTTGCACTGAAAAACTTAGAATTTACTGAAAAACCCGCATTAGACGAAATGCACAGTGTAGTACATTGTATATGAGTGAGTTGCACTGAAAAACTTAGAATTTACTGAAAAACCCGCATTAGACGAAATGCACAGTGTAGTACATTGTATATGAGTGAGTTGCATTGAAAACCTTAGAATTTACTGAAAAACCCGCATTAGACGAAATGCACAGTGTAGTACATTGTATATGAGTGAGTTGCACTGAAAAACTTAGAATTTACTGAAAACCCGCATTAGACTAAATACACAGTGTAGTACATTGTATATGAGTGAGTTGCACTGAAAAACTTAGAATTTACTGAAAAACCCGCATTAGACGAAATGTACAGTGTAGTACATAGTATATGAGTGAGTTGCACTGAAAAACTTAGAATTTACTGAAAAATCCGCATTAGACGAAATGCACAGTGTAGTACATTGTATATGAGTGAGTTGCACTGAAAAACTTAGAATTTACTGAAAAACCCGCATTAGATGAAATGTACAGTGTAGTACATTGTATATGAGTGAGTTGCACTGAAAAACTTAGAATTTACTGAAAAACCCGCATTAGACGAAATGCACAGTGTAGTACATTGTATATGAGTGAGTTGCACTGAAAAATTTAGAATTTAGTGAAAAACCCGCATTAGATGAAATGCACAGTGTAGTACATTGTATATGAGTGAGTTGCACTGAAAAACTTAGAATTTACTGAAAAACCCGCATTAGACGAAATGCACAGTGTAGTACATTGTATATGAGTGAGTTGCACTGAAAAACTTAGAATTTACTGAAAAACCCGCATTAGACGAAATGTACAGTGTAGTACATAGTATATGACTGAGTTGCACTGAAAAACTTAGAATTTACTGAAAAACCCGCATTAGACGAAATGCACAGTGTAGTACATTGTATATGAGTGAGTTGCACTGAAAAACTTAGAATTTACTGAAAAACCCGCATTAGACGAAATGCACAGTGTAGTACATTGTATATGAGTGAGTTGCACTGAAAAACTTAGAACTTACTGAAAAACAAGCATTAGACAAAATGCACAGTGTAGTACATTGTATATGAGTGAGTTGCACTGAAAAACTTAGAATTTACTGAAAAACCCGCATTAGACGCAATGCACAGTGTAGTACATTGTATATGAGTGATTTGCACTGAAAAATTTAGAATTTACTGAAAAACCCGCATTAGACGAAATCCACAGTGTAGTAAAATGTATATGAGTGAGTTGCACTGAAAAACTTAGAATTTACTGAAAAACCCGCATTAGACGAAATGCACAGTGTAGTACATTGTATATGAGTGAGTTGCACTGAAAACCTTAGAATTTACTGAAAAACCCGCATTAGACGAAATGCACAGTGTAGTACATTGTATATGAGTGAGTTGCACTGAAAAACTTAGAATTTACTGAAAACCCGCATTAGACTAAATACACAGTGTAGTACATTGTATATGAGTGAGTTGCACTGAAAAACTTAGAATTTACTGAAAAACCCGCATTAGACGAAATGCACAGTGTAGTACATTGTATATGAGTGAGTTGCACTGAAAAACTTAGAATTTACTGAAAAACCCGCATTAGACGAAATGCACAGTGTAGTACATTGTATATGAGTGAGTTGCACTGAAAAACTTAGAATTTACTGAAAAACCCGCATTAGACGATATGCACAGTGTAGTACATAGTATATGAGTGAGTTGCACTGAAAAACTTAGAATTTACTGAAAAACCCGCATTAGACGAAATGCACAGTGTAGTACATTGTATATGAGTGAGTTGCACTGAAAAATTTAGAATTTACTGAAAAACCCGCATTAGACGAAATGCACAGTGTAGTACATTGTATATGAGTGAGTTGCACTGAAAAACTTAGAATTTACTGAAAAACCCGCATTAGACGAAATGTACAGTGTAGTACATAGTATATGAGTGAGTTGCACTGAAAAACTTAGAATTTACTGAAAAACCCGCATTAGACGAAATGCACAGTGTAGTACATTGTATATGAGTGAGTTGCACTGAAAAACATAGAATTTACTGAAAAACCCGCATTAGACGAAATGCACAGTGTAGTACATTGTATATGAGTGAGTTGCACTGAAAAACTTAAAATTTACTGAAAAACCCGCATTAGACGAAATGCACAGTGTAGTACATTGTATATGAGTGAGTTGCACTGAAAAACTTAGAATTTACTGAAAAACCCGCATTAGACGAAATGCACAGTGTAGTACATTGTATATGAGTGAGTTGCACTGAAAAACTTAGAATTTACTGAAAAAACCGCATTAGACGAAATGCACAGTGTAGTACATTGTATATGAGTGAGTTGCACTGAAAAACTTAGAATTTACTGAAAAACCCGCATTAGACGAAATGCACAGTGTAGTACATTGTATATGAGTGAGTTGCACTGAAAAACTTAGAATTTACTGAAAAACCCGCATTAGACGAAATGCACAGTGTAGTACATTGTATATGAGTGAGTTGCACTGAAAAACTTAGAATTTACTGAAAAACCCGCATTAGACGAAATGCACAGTGTAGTACATTGTATATGAGTGAGTTGCATTGAAAACCTTAGAATTTACTGAAAAACCCGCATTAGACGAAATGCACAGTGTAGTACATTGTATATGAGTGAGTTGCACTGAAAAACTTAGAATTTACTGAAAACCCGCATTAGACTAAATACACAGTGTAGTACATTGTATATGAGTGAGTTGCACTGAAAAACTTAGAATTTACTGAAAAACCCGCATTAGACGAAATGTACAGTGTAGTACATAGTATATGAGTGAGTTGCACTGAAAAACTTAGAATTTACTGAAAAATCCGCATTAGACGAAATGCACAGTGTAGTACATTGTATATGAGTGAGTTGCACTGAAAAACTTAGAATTTACTGAAAAACCCGCATTAGATGAAATGTACAGTGTAGTACATTGTATATGAGTGAGTTGCACTGAAAAACTTAGAATTTACTGAAAAACCCGCATTAGACGAAATGCACAGTGTAGTACATTGTATATGAGTGAGTTGCACTGAAAAACTTAGAATTTACTGAAAACCCGCATTAGACTAAATACACAGTGTAGTACATTGTATATGAGTGAGTTGCACTGAAAAACTTAGAATTTACTGAAAAACCCGCATTAGACGAAATGCACAGTGTAGTACATAGTATATGAGTGAGTTGCATTGAAAAACTTAGAATTTACTGAAAAACCCGCATTAGACGAAATGCACAGTGTAGTACATTGTATATGAGTGAGTTGCACTGAAAAACTTAGAATTTACTGAAAAACCCGCATTAGACGAAATGCACAGTGTAGTACATTGTATATGAGTGAGTTGCACTGAAAAATTTAGAATTTACTGAAAAACCCGCATTAGACGAAATGCACAGTGTAGTACATTGTATATGAGTGAGTTGCACTGAAAAACTTAGAATTTACTGAAAAACCCGCATTAGACGAAATGCACAGTGTAGTACATTGTATATGACTGAGTTGCACTGAAAACCTTAGAATTTACTGAAAAACCCGCATTAGACGAAATGCACAGTGTAGTACATTGTATATGAGTGAGTTGCATTGAAAACCTTAGAATTTACTGAAAAACCCGCATTAGACGAAAAGCACAGTGTAGTACATTGTATATGAGTGAGTTGCACTGAAAAACTTAGAATTTACTGAAAAAACCGCATTAGACGAAATGCACAGTGTAGTACATTGTATATGAGTGAGTTGCACTGAAAAACTTAGAATTTACTGAAAAACCCGCATTAGACGAAATGCACAGTGTAGTACATTGTATATGAGTGAGTTGCACTGAAAAACTTCGAATTTACTGAAAAACCCGCATTAGACGAAATGCACAGTGTAGTACATTGTATATGAGTGAGTTGCACTGAAAAACTTCGAATTTACTGAAAAACCCGCATTAGACGAAATGCACAGTGTAGTACATTGAATATGAGTGCGTTGCACTGAAAAACTTAGAATTTACTGAAAAACCCGCATTAGACGAAATGCACAGTGTAGTACATTGTATATGAGTGAGTTGCACTGAAAAATTTAGAATTTACTGAAAAACCCGCATTAGACGAAATGCACAGTGTAGTACATTGTATATGAGTGAGTTGCACTGAAAAACTTAGAATTTACTGGAAAACCCGCATTAGACGAAATGTACAGTGTAGTACATAGTATATGAGTGAGTTGCACTGAAAAACTTAGAATTTACTGAAAAACCCGCATTAGACGAAATGCACAGTGTAGTACATTGTATATGAGTTAGTTGCACTGAAAAATTTAGAATTTAGTGAAAAACCCGCATTAGATGAAATGCACAGTGTAGTACATTGTATATGAGTGAGTTGCACTGAAAAACTTAGAATTTACTGAAAAACCCGCATTAGACGAAATGCACAGTGTAGTACATTGTATATGAGTGAGTTGCACTGAAAAACTTAGAATTTACTGAAAAACCCGCATTAGACGAAATGTACAGTGTAGTACATAGTATATGACTGAGTTGCACTGAAAAACTTAGAATTTACTGAAAAACCCGCATTAGACGAAATGCACAGTGTAGTACATTGTATATGAGTGAGTTGCACTGAAAAACTTAGAATTTACTGAAAAACCCGCATTAGACGAAATGCACAGTGTAGTACATTGTATATGAGTGAGTTGCACTGAAAAACTTAGAACTTACTGAAAAACAAGCATTAGACAAAATGCACAGTGTAGTACATTGTATATGAGTGAGTTGCACTGAAAAACTTAGAATTTACTGAAAAACCCGCATTAGACGCAATGCACAGTGTAGTACATTGTATATGAGTGATTTGCACTGAAAAATTTAGAATTTACTGAAAAACCCGCATTAGACGAAATCCACAGTGTAGTAAAATGTATATGAGTGAGTTGCACTGAAAAACTTAGAATTTACTGAAAAACCCGCATTAGACGAAATGCACAGTGTAGTACATTGTATATGAGTGAGTTGCACTGAAAACCTTAGAATTTACTGAAAAACCCGCATTAGACGAAATGCACAGTGTAGTACATTGTATATGAGTGAGTTGCACTGAAAAACTTAGAATTTACTGAAAACCCGCATTAGACTAAATACACAGTGTAGTACATTGTATATGAGTGAGTTGCACTGAAAAACTTAGAATTTACTGAAAAACCCGCATTAGACGAAATGCACAGTGTAGTACATTGTATATGAGTGAGTTGCACTAAAAAACTTAGAATTTACTGAAAAACCCGCATTAGACGAAATACACAGTGTAGTACATTGTATATGAGTGAGTTGCACTGAAAAACTTAGAATTTACTGAAAAACCCGCATTAGACGATATGCACAGTGTAGTACATAGTATATGAGTGAGTTGCACTGAAAAACTTAGAATTTACTGAAAAACCCGCATTAGACGAAATGCACAGTGTAGTACATTGTATATGAGTGAGTTGCACTGAAAAATTTAGAATTTACTGAAAAACCCGCATTAGACGAAATGCACAGTGTAGTACATTGTATATGAGTGAGTTGCACTGAAAAACTTAGAATTTACTGAAAAACCCGCATTAGACGAAATGTACAGTGTAGTACATAGTATATGAGTGAGTTGCACTGAAAAACTTAGAATTTACTGAAAAACCCGCATTAGACGAAATGCACAGTGTAGTACATTGTATATGAGTGAGTTGCACTGAAAAACTTAGAATTTACTGAAAAACCCGCATTAGACGAAATGCACAGTGTAGTACATTGTATATGAGTGAGTTGCACTGAAAAACTTAAAATTTACTGAAAAACCCGCATTAGACGAAATGCACAGTGTAGTACATTGTATATGAGTGAGTTGCACTGAAAAACTTAGAATTTACTGAAAAACCCGCATTAGACGAAATGCACAGTGTAGTACATTGTATATGAGTGAGTTGCACTGAAAAACTTAGAATTTACTGAAAAAACCGCATTAGACGAAATGCACAGTGTAGTACATTGTATATGAGTGAGTTGCACTGAAAAACTTAGAATTTACTGAAAAACCCGCATTAGACGAAATGCACAGTGTAGTACATTGTATATGAGTGAGTTGCACTGAAAAACTTAGAATTTACTGAAAAACCCGCATTAGACGAAATGCACAGTGTAGTACATTGTATATGAGTGAGTTGCACTGAAAAACTTAGAATTTACTGAAAAACCCGCATTAGACGAAATGCACAGTGTAGTACATTGTATATGAGTGAGTTGCACTGAAAAACTTAGAATTTACTAAAAACCCGCATTAGACTAAATACACAGTGTAGTACATTGTATATGAGTGAGTTGCACTGAAAAACTTAGAATTTACTGAAAAACCCGCATTAGACGAAATGCACAGTGTAGTACATAGTATATGAGTGAGTTGCACTGAAAAACTTAGAATTTACTGAAAAACCCGCATTAGACGAAATGCACAGTGTAGTACATTGTATATGAGTGAGTTGCACTGAAAAACTTAGAATTTACTAAAAACCCGCATTAGACTAAATACACAGTGTAGTACATTGTATATGAGTGAGTTGCACTGAAAAACTTAGAATTTACTGAAAAACCCGCATTAGACGAAATGCACAGTGTAGTACATTGTATATGAGTGAGTTGCACTGAAAAACTTAGAATTTACTGAAAAACCCGCATTAGACGAAATGCACAGTGTAGTACATTGTATATGAGTGAGTTGCACTGAAAAACTTAGAATTTACTGAAAAACCCGCATTAGACGAAATGCACAGTGTAGTACATTGTATATGAGTGAGTTGCACTGAAAAACTTAGAATTTACTGAAAAACCCGCATTAGACGAAATGTACAGTGTAGTACATAGTATATGACTGAGTTGCACTGAAAAACTTAGAATTTACTGAAAAACCCGCATTAGACGAAATGCACAGTGTAGTACATTGTATATGAGTGAGTTGCACTGAAAAACTTAGAATTTACTGAAAAACCCGCATTAGACGAAATGCACAGTGTAGTACATTGTATATGAGTGAGTTGCACTGAAAAACTTAGAACTTACTGAAAAACAAGCATTAGACAAAATGCACAGTGTAGTACATTGTATATGAGTGAGTTGCACTGAAAAACTTAGAATTTACTGAAAAACCCGCATTAGAAGCAATGCACAGTGTAGTACATTGTATATGAGTGATTTGCACTGAAAAATTTAGAATTTACTGAAAAACCCGCATTAGACGAAATCCACAGTGTAGTAAATTGTATATGAGTGAGTTGCACTGAAAAACTTAGAATTTACTGAAAAACCCGCATTAGACGAAATGCACAGTGTAGTACATTGTATATGAGTGAGTTGCACTGAAAACCTTAGAATTTACTGAAAAACCCGCATTAGACGAAATGCACAGTGTAGTACATTTTATATGAGTGAGTTGCACTGAAAAACTTAGAATTTACTGAAAACCCGCATTAGACTAAATACACAGTGTAGTACATTGTATATGAGTGAGTTGCACTGAAAAACTTAGAATTTACTGAAAAACCCGCATTAGACGAAATGCACAGTGTAGTACATTGTATATGAGTGAGTTGCACTGAAAAACTTAGAATTTACTGAAAAACCCGCATTAGACGAAATGCACAGTGTAGTACATTGTATATGAGTGAGTTGCACTGAAAAATTTAGAATTTACTGAAAAACCCGCATTAGACGAAATGCACAGTGTAGTACATTGTATATGAGTGAGTTGCACTGAAAAACTTAGAATTTACTGAAAAACCCGCATTAGACGAAATGTACAGTGTAGTACATAGTATATGAGTGAGTTGCACTGAAAAACTTAGAATTTACTGAAAAACCCGCATTAGACGAAATGCACAGTGTAGTACATTGTATATGAGTGAGTTGCACTGAAAAACTTAGAATTTACTGAAAAACCCGCATTAGACGAAATGCACAGTGTAGTACATTGTATATGAGTGAGTTGCACTGAAAAACTTAAAATTTACTGAAAAACCCGCATTAGACGAAATGCACAGTGTAGTACATTGTATTTGAGTGAGTTGCACTGAAAAACTTAGAATTTACTGAAAAACCCGCATTAGACGAAATGCACAGTGTAGTACATAGTATATGAGTGAGTTGCACTGAAAAACTTAGAATTTACTGAAAAACCCGCATTAGACGAAATGCACAGTGTAGTACATAGTATATGAGTGAGTTGCACTGAAAAACTTAGAATTTACTGAAAAACCCGCATTAGACGAAATGCACAGTGTAGTACATAGTATATGAGTGAGTTGCACTGAAAAACTTAGAATTTACTGAAAAACCTGCATTAGACGAAATGCACAGTGTAGTACATTGTATATGAGTGAGTTGCACTGAAAAACTTAGAATTTACTGAAAAAACCGCATTAGACGAAATGCACAGTGTAGTACATTGTATATGAGTGAGTTGCACTGAAAAACTTAGAATTTACTGAAAAACCCGCATTAGACGAAATGCACAGTGTAGTACATTGTATATGAGTGAGTTGCACTGAAAAACTTAGAATTTACTGAAAAACCCGCATTAGACGAAATGCACAGTGTAGTACATTGTATATGAGTGAGTTGCACTGAAAAACTTAGAATTTACTGAAAAACCCGCATTAGACGAAATGCACAGTGTAGTACATTGTATATGAGTGAGTTGCACTGAAAAACTTAGAATTTACTAAAAACCCGCATTAGACTAAATACACAGTGTAGTACATTGTATATGAGTGAGTTGCACTGAAAAACTTAGAATTTACTGAAAAACCCGCATTAGACGAAATGCACAGTGTAGTACATAGTATATGAGTGAGTTGCACTGAAAAACTTAGAATTTACTGAAAAACCCGCATTAGACGAAATGCACAGTGTAGTACATTGTATATGAGTGAGTTGCACTGAAAAACTTAGAATTTACTAAAAACCCGCATTAGACTAAATACACAGTGTAGTACATTGTATATGAGTGAGTTGCACTGAAAAACTTAGAATTTACTGAAAAACCCGCATTAGACGAAATGCACAGTGTAGTACATTGTATATGAGTGAGTTGCACTGAAAAACTTAGAATTTACTGAAAAACCCGCATTAGACGAAATGCACAGTGTAGTACATTGTATATGAGTGAGTTGCACTGAAAAATTTAGAATTTACTGAAAAACCCGCATTAGACGAAATGCACAGTGTAGTACATTGTATATGAGTGAGTTGCACTGAAAAATTTAGAATTTACTGAAAAACCCGCATTAGACGAAATGCACAGTGTAGTACATTGTATATGAGTGAGTTGCACTGAAAAACTTAGAATTTACTGGAAAACCCGCATTAGACGAAATGTACAGTGTAGTACATAGTATATGAGTGAGTTGCACTGAAAAACTTAGAATTTACTGAAAAACCCGCATTAGACGAAATGCACAGTGTAGTACATTGTATATGAGTGAGTTGCACTGAAAAATTTAGAATTTAGTGAAAAACCCGCATTAGATGAAATGCACAGTGTAGTACATTGTATATGAGTGAGTTGCACTGAAAAACTTAGAATTTACTGAAAAACCCGCATTAGACGAAATGCACAGTGTAGTACATTGTATATGAGTGAGTTGCACTGAAAAACTTAGAATTTACTGAAAAACCCGCATTAGACGAAATGTACAGTGTAGTACATAGTATATGACTGAGTTGCACTGAAAAACTTAGAATTTACTGAAAAACCCGCATTAGACGAAATGCACAGTGTAGTACATTGTATATGAGTGAGTTGCACTGAAAAACTTAGAATTTACTGAAAAACCCGCATTAGACGAAATGCACAGTGTAGTACATTGTATATGAGTGAGTTGCACTGAAAAACTTAGAACTTACTGAAAAACAAGCATTAGACAAAATGCACAGTGTAGTACATTGTATATGAGTGAGTTGCACTGAAAAACTTAGAATTTACTGAAAAACCCGCATTAGAAGCAATGCACAGTGTAGTACATTGTATATGAGTGATTTGCACTGAAAAATTTAGAATTTACTGAAAAACCCGCATTAGACGAAATCCACAGTGTAGTAAATTGTATATGAGTGAGTTGCACTGAAAAACTTAGAATTTACTGAAAAACCCGCATTAGACGAAATGCACAGTGTAGTACATTGTATATGAGTGAGTTGCACTGAAAACCTTAGAATTTACTGAAAAACCCGCATTAGACGAAATGCACAGTGTAGTACATTTTATATGAGTGAGTTGCACTGAAAAACTTAGAATTTACTGAAAACCCGCATTAGACTAAATACACAGTGTAGTACATTGTATATGAGTGAGTTGCACTGAAAAACTTAGAATTTACTGAAAAACCCGCATTAGACGAAATGCACAGTGTAGTACATTGTATATGAGTGAGTTGCACTGAAAAACTTAGAATTTACTGAAAAACCCGCATTAGACGAAATGCACAGTGTAGTACATTGTATATGAGTGAGTTGCACTGAAAAATTTAGAATTTACTGAAAAACCCGCATTAGACGAAATGCACAGTGTAGTACATTGTATATGAGTGAGTTGCACTGAAAAACTTAGAATTTACTGAAAAACCCGCATTAGACGAAATGTACAGTGTAGTACATAGTATATGAGTGAGTTGCACTGAAAAACTTAGAATTTACTGAAAAACCCGCATTAGACGAAATGCACAGTGTAGTACATTGTATATGAGTGAGTTGCACTGAAAAACTTAGAATTTACTGAAAAACCCGCATTAGACGAAATGCACAGTGTAGTACATTGTATATGAGTGAGTTGCACTGAAAAACTTAAAATTTACTGAAAAACCCGCATTAGACGAAATGCACAGTGTAGTACATTGTATATGAGTGAGTTGCACTGAAAAACTTAGAATTTACTGAAAAACCCGCATTAGACGAAATGCACAGTGTAGTACATTGTATATGAGTGAGTTGCACTGAAAAACTTAGAATTTACTGAAAAAACCGCATTAGACGAAATGCACAGTGTAGTACATTGTATATGAGTGAGTTGCACTGAAAAACTTAGAATTTACTGAAAAACCCGCATTAGACGAAATGCACAGTGTAGTACATTGTATATGAGTGAGTTGCACTGAAAAACTTAGAATTTACTGAAAAACCCGCATTAGACGAAATGCACAGTGTAGTACATTGTATATGAGTGAGTTGCACTGAAAAACTTAGAATTTACTGAAAAACCCGCATTAGACGAAATGCACAGTGTAGTACATTGTATATGAGTGAGTTGCACTGAAAAACTTAGAATTTACTAAAAACCCGCATTAGACTAAATACACAGTGTAGTACATTGTATATGAGTGAGTTGCACTGAAAAACTTAGAATTTACTGAAAAACCCGCATTAGACGAATGCACAGTGTAGTACATAGTATATGAGTGAGTTACACTGAAAAACTTAGAATTTACTGAAAAACCCGCATTAGACGAAATGCACAGTGTAGTACATTGTATATGAGTGAGTTGCACTGAAAAACTTAGAATTTACTAAAAACCCGCATTAGACTAAATACACAGTGTAGTACATTGTATATGAGTGAGTTGCACTGAAAAACTTAGAATTACTGAAAAACCCGCATTAGACGAAATGCACAGTGTAGTACATTGTATATGAGTGAGTTGCACTGAAAAACTTAGAATTTACTGAAAAACCCGCATTAGACGAAATGCACAGTGTAGTACATTGTATATGAGTGAGTTGCACTGAAAAACTTAGAATTTACTGAAAAACCCGCATTAGACGAAATGTACAGTGTAGTACATAGTATATGAGTGAGTTGCACTGAAAAACTTAGAATATACTGAAAAATCCGCATTAGACGAAATGCACAGTGTAGTACATTGTATATGAGTGAGTTGCACTGAAAAACTTAGAATTTACTGAAAAACCCGCATTAGATGAAATGTACAGTGTAGTACATTGTATATGAGTGAGTTGCACTGAAAAACTTAGAATATACTGAAAAACCCGCATTAGACGAAATGCACAGTGTAGTACATTGTATATGAGTGAGTTGCACTGAAAAACTTAGAATTTACTGAAAACCCGCATTAGACTAAATACACAGTGTAGTATATTGTATATGAGTGAGTTGCACTGAAAAACTTAGAATTTACTGAAAAACCCGCATTAGACGAAATGCACAGTGTAGGACATAGTATATGAGTGAGTTGCATTGAAAAACTTAGAATTTACTGAAAAACCCGCATTAGACGAAATGCACAGTGTAGTACATTGTATATGAGTGAGTTGCACTGAAAAACTTAGAATTTACTGAAAAACCAGCATTAGACGAAATGCACAGTGTAGTACATTGTATATGAGTGAGTTGCACTGAAAAACTTAGAATTTACTGAAAAACCCGCATTAGACGAAAATGCACAGTGTAGTACATTGTATATGAGTGAGTTGCACTGAAAAACTTAGAATTTACTGAAAACCCGCATTAGACTAAATACACAGTGTAGTACATTGTATATGAGTGAGTTGCACTGAAAAATTTAGAATTTACTGAAAAACCCGCATTAGACGAAATGCACAGTGTAATACATAGTATATGAGTGAGTTGCATTGAAAAACCTAGAATTTACTGAAAAACCCGCATTAGACGAAATGCACAGTGTAGTACATTGTATATGAGTGAGTTGCACTGAAAAACTTAGAATTTACTGAAAAACCCGCATTAGACGAAATGCACAGTGTAGTACATTGTATATGAGTGAGTTGCACTGAAAAATTTAGAATTTACTGAAAAACCCGCATTAGACGAAATGCACAGTGTAGTACATTGTATATGAGTGAGTTGCACTGAAAAACTTAGAATTTACTGAAAAACCCGCATTAGACGAAATGCACAGTGTAGTACATTGTATATGAGTGAGTTGCACTGAAAACCTTAGAATTTACTGAAAAACCCGCATTAGACGAAATGCACAGTGTAGTACATTGTATATGAGTGAGTTGCATTGAAAACCTTAGAATTTACTGAAAAACCCGCATTAGACGAAATGCACAGTGTAGTACATTGTATATGAGTGAGTTGCACTGAAAAACTTAGAATTTACTGAAAACCCGCATTAGACTAAATACACAGTGTAGTACATTGTATATGAGTGAGTTGCACTGAAAAACTTAGAATTTACTGAAAAACCCGCATTAGACGAAATGCACAGTGTAGTACATTGTATATGAGTGAGTTGCACTGAAAAACTTAGAATTTACTGAAAAACCCCCAGTAGACGAAATGTACAGTGTAGTACATAGTATATGAGTGAGTTGCACTGAAAAACTTAGAATTTACTGAAAAACCCGCATTAGACGAAATGCACAGTGTAGTACATTGTATAT
>NW_028227390.1:80920-142539 GCF_978045245.1 Mus caroli | reverse complement strand
CTGAAAAACCCGCATTAGACGAAATGCACAGTGTAGTACATTGTATATGAGTGAGTTGCACTGAAAAATTTAGAATTTACTGAAAAACCCGCATTAGACGAAATGCATAGTGTAGTACATTGTATATGAGTGAGTTGCACTGAAAAACTTAGAATTTACTGAAAAACCCGCATTAGATGAAATGCACAGTGTAGTACATTGTATATGAGTGAGTTGCACTGAAAAATTTAGAATTTACTGAAAAACCCGCATTAGATGAAATCCACAGTGTAGTACATTGTATATGAGTGAGTTGCACTGAAAAACTTAGAATTTACTGAAAAACCCGCATTAGACGAAATGCACAGTGTAGTACATTGTATATGAGTGAGTTGCACTGAAAACCTTAGAATTTACTGAAAAACCCGCATTAGACGAAATGCACAGTGTAGTACATTGTATATGAGTGAGTTGCACTGAAAAACTTCGAATTTACTGAAAAACCCGCATTAGACTAAATGCACAGTGTAGTACATTGTATATGAGTGAGTTGCACTGAAAAACTTAGAATTTACTGAAAAACCCGCATTAGACGAAATGCACAGTGTAGTACATTGTATATGAGTGAGTTGCACTGAAAAACTTAGAATTTACTGAAAAACCCGCATTAGACGAAATGCACAGTGTAGTACATTGTATATGAGTGAGTTGCACTGAAAAACTTAGAATTTACTGAAAAACCCGCATTAGACGAAATGCACAGTGTAGTACATTGTATATGAGTGAGTTGCACTGAAAAACTTAGAATTTACTGAAAAACCCGCATTAGACGAAATCCACAGTGTAGTACATTGTATATGAGTGAGTTGCACTGAAAAACTTAGAATTTACTGAAAAACCCGCATTAGACGAAATCCACAGTGTAGTACATTGTATATGAGTGAGTTGCACTGAAAAACTTAGAATTTACTGAAAAACCCGCATTAGACGAAATGCACAGTGTAGTACATTGTATATGAGTGAGTTGCACTGAAAAACTTAGAATTTACTGAAAAACCCGCATTAGACGAAATGCACAGTGTAGTACATTGTATATGAGTGAGTTGCACTGAAAAACTTAGAATTTACTGAAAACCCGCATTAGACTAAATGCACAGTGTAGTACATTGTATATGAGTGAGTTGCACTGAAAAACTTAGAATTTACTGAAAAACCCGCATTAGACGAAATGCACAGTGTAGTACATTGTATATGAGTGAGTTGCACTGAAAAACTTAGAATTTACTGAAAAACCCGCATTAGACGAAATGCACAGTGTAGTACATTGTATATGAGTGAGTTGCACTGAAAAACGTAGAATTTACTGAAAACCCGCATTAGACGAAATGCACAGTGTAGTACATTGTATATGAGTGAGTTGCACTGAAAAACTTAGAATTTACTGAAAACCCGCATTAGACTAAATGTACAGTGTAGTACATAGTATATGAGTGAGTTGCACTGAAAAACTTAGAATTTACTGAAAAACCCGCATTAGACGAAATGCACAGTGTAGAACATTGTATATGAGTGAGTTGCACTGAAAAACTTAGAATTTACTGAAAACCCGCATTAGACTAAATGCACAGTGTAGTACATTGTATATGAGTGAGTTGCACTGAAAAACTTAGAATTTACTGAAAAACCCGCATTAGACGAAATGCACAGTGTAGTACATTGTATATGAGTGAGTTGCACTGAAAAACTTAAAATTTACTGAAAAACCCGCATTAGACGAAATGCACAGTGTAGTACATTGTATATGAGTGAGTTGCACTGAAAAACTTAGAATTTACTGAAAAACCCGCATTAGACGAAATGCACAGTGTAGTACATTGTATATGAGTGAGTTGCACTGAAAAACTTAGAATTTACTGAAAAAACCGCATTAGACGAAATGCACAGTGTAGTACATTGTATATGAGTGAGTTGCACTGAAAAACTTAGAATTTACTGAAAAACCCGCATTAGACGAAATGCACAGTGTAGTACATTGTATATGAGTGAGTTGCACTGAAAAACTTAGAATTTACTGAAAAACCCGCATTAGACGAAATGCACAGTGTAGTACATTGTATATGAGTGAGTTGCACTGAAAAACTTAGAATTTACTGAAAAACCTGCATTAGACGAAATGCACAGTGTAGTACATTGTATATGAGTGAGTTGCACTGAAAAACTTAGAATTTACTAAAAACCCGCATTAGACTAAATACACAGTGTAGTACATTGTATATGAGTGAGTTGCACTGAAAAACTTAGAATTTACTGAAAAACCCGCATTAGACGAAATGCACAGTGTAGTACATAGTATATGAGTGAGTTGCACTGAAAAACTTAGAATTTACTTAAAAACCCGCATTAGACGAAATGCACAGTGTAGTACATTGTATATGAGTGAGTTGCACTGAAAAATTTAGAATTTACTGAAAAACCCGCATTAGACGAAATGCACAGTGTAGTACATTGTATATGAGTGAGTTGCACTGAAAAACTTAGAATTTACTGAAAAACCCCCATTAGACGAAATGTACAGTGTAGTACATAGTATATGAGTGAGTTGCACTGAAAAACTTAGAATTTACTGAAAAACCCGCATTAGACGAAATGCACAGTGTAGTACATTGTATATGAGTGAGTTGCACTTAAAAACTTAGAATTTACTGAAAAACCCGCATTAGACGAAATGTACAGTGTAGTACATAGTATATGAGTGAGTTGCACTGAAAAACTTAGAATTTACTGAAAAACCCGCATTAGACGAAATGCACAGTGTAGTACATTGTATATGAGTGAGTTGCACTTAAAAACTTAGAATTTACTGAAAAACCCGCATTAGACGAAATGTACAGTGTAGTACATAGTATATGAGTGAGTTGCACTGAAAAACTTAGAATTTACTGAAAAACCCGCATTAGACGAAATGTACAGTGTAGTACATAGTATATGAGTGAGTTGCACTGAAAAACTTAGAATTTACTGAAAAATCCGCATTAGACGAAATGCACAGTGTAGTACATTGTATATGAGTGAGTTGCACTGAAAAACTTAGAATTTACTGAAAAACCCGCATTAGATGAAATGTATAGTGTAGTACATTGTATATGAGTGAGTTGCACTGAAAAACTTAGAATTTACTGAAAAACCCGCATTAGACGAAATGCACAGTGTAGTACATTGTATATGAGTGAGTTGCACTGAAAAACTTAGAATTTACTGAAAAACCCGCATTAGACGAAATGCACAGTGTAGTACATTGTATATGAGTGAGTTGCACTGAAAAACTTAGAATTTACTGAAAAACCCGCATTAGACGAAATGTACAGTGTAGTACATAGTATATGACTGAGTTGCACTGAAAAACTTAGAATTTACTGAAAAACCCGCATTAGACGAAATGCACAGTGTAGTACATTGTATATGAGTGAGTTGCACTGAAAAACTTAGAATTTACTGAAAAACCCGCATTAGACGAAATGCACAGTGTAGTACATTGTATATGAGTGAGTTGCACTGAAAAACTTAGAATTTACTGAAAAACCCGCATTAGACGAAATGCACAGTGTAGTACATTGTATATGAGTGAGTTGCACTGAAAAACTTAGAATTTACTGAAAAACCCGCATTAGACGAAATGCACAGTGTAGTACATTGTATATGAGTGAGTTGCACTGAAAAACTTAGAATTTACTGAAAAACCCGCATTAGACGAAATCCACAGTGTAGTACATTGTATATGAGTGAGTTGCACTGAAAAACTTAGAATTTACTGAAAAACCCGCATTAGACGAAATGCACAGTGTAGTACATTGTATATGAGTGAGTTGCACTGAAAAACTTAGAATTTACTGAAAAACCCGCATTAGACGAAATGCACAGTGTAGTACATTGTATATGAGTGAGTTGCACTGAAAAACTTAGAATTTACTGAAAAACCCGCATTAGACGAAATGCACAGTGTAGTACATTGTATATGAGTGAGTTGCACTGAAAAATTTAGAATTTACTGAAAAACCCGCATTAGACGAAATGCATAGTGTAGTACATTGTATATGAGTGAGTTGCACTGAAAAACTTAGAATTTACTGAAAAACCCGCATTAGATGAAATGCACAGTGTAGTACATTGTATATGAGTGAGTTGCACTGAAAAATTTAGAATTTACTGAAAAACCCGCATTAGATGAAATCCACAGTGTAGTACATTGTATATGAGTGAGTTGCACTGAAAAACTTAGAATTTACTGAAAAACCCGCATTAGACGAAATGCACAGTGTAGTACATTGTATATGAGTGAGTTGCACTGAAAACCTTAGAATTTACTGAAAAACTCGCATTAGACGAAATGCACAGTGTAGTACATTGTATATGAGTGAGTTGCACTGAAAAACTTCGAATTTACTGAAAACCCGCATTAGACTAAATGCACAGTGTAGTACATTGTATATGAGTGAGTTGCACTGAAAAACTTAGAATTTACTGAAAAACCCGCATTAGACGAAATGCACAGTGTAGTACATTGTATATGAGTGAGTTGCACTGAAAAACTTAGAATTTACTGAAAAACCCGCATTAGACGAAATGCACAGTGTAGTACATTGTATATGAGTGAGTTGCACTGAAAAACTTAGAATTTACTGAAAAACCCGCATTAGACGAAATGCACAGTGTAGTACATTGTATATGAGTGAGTTGCACTGAAAAACTTAGAATTTACTGAAAAAACCGCATTAGACGAAATGCACAGTGTAGTACATTGTATATGAGTGAGTTGCACTGAAAAACTTAGAATTTACTGAAAAACCCGCATTAGACGAAATGCACAGTGTAGTACATTGTATATGAGTGAGTTGCACTGAAAAACTTAGAATTTACTGAAAAACCCGCATTAGACGAAATGCACAGTGTAGTACATTGTATATGAGTGAGTTGCACTGAAAAACTTAGAATTTACTGAAAAACCCGCATTAGACGAAATCCACAGTGTAGTACATTGTATATGAGTGAGTTGCACTGAAAAACTTAGAATTTACTGAAAAACCCGCATTAGACGAAATCCACAGTGTAGTACATTGTATATGAGTGAGTTGCACTGAAAAACTTAGAATTTACTGAAAAACCCGCATTAGACGAAATCCACAGTGTAGTACATTGTATATGAGTGAGTTGCACTGAAAAATTTAGAATTTACTGAAAAACCCGCATTAGACGAAATGCACAGTGTAGTACATTGTATATGAGTGAGTTGCACTGAAAAACTTAGAATTTACTGAAAAACCCGCATTAGACGAAATGCACAGTGTAGTACATTGTATATGAGTGAGTTGCACTGAAAAACTTAGAATTTACTGAAAAACCCGCATTAGACGAAATGCACAGTGTAGTACATTGTATATGAGTGAGTTGCACTGAAAAACTTAGAATTTACTGAAAAACCCGCATTAGACGAAATGCACAGTGTAGTACATTGTATATGAGTGAGTTGCACTGAAAAATTTAGAATTTACTGAAAAACCCGCATTAGACGAAATCCACAGTGTAGTACATTGTATATGAGTGAGTTGCACTGAAAAACTTAGAATTTACTGAAAAACCCGCATTAGACGAAATGCACAGTGTAGTATATTGTATATGAGTGAGTTGCACTGAAAAACTTAGAATTTACTGAAAAACCCGCATTAGACGAAATGCACAGTGTAGTACATTGTATATGAGTGAGTTGCACTGAAAAACTTAGAATTTACTGAAAAACCGCATTAGACGAAATGCACAGTGTAGTACATTGTATATGAGTGAGTTGCACTGAAAAACTTAGAATTTACTGAAAAACCCGCATTAGACGAAATGCACAGTGTAGTACATTGTATATGAGTGAGTTGCACTGAAAAATTTAGAATTTACTGAAAAACCCGCATTAGATGAAATCCACAGTGTAGTACATTGTATATGAGTGAGTTGCACTGAAAAACTTAGAATTTACTGAAAAACCCGCATTAGACGAAATGCACAGTGTAGTACATTGTATATGAGTGAGTTGCACTGAAAACCTTAGAATTTACTGAAAAACCCGCATTAGACGAAATGCACAGTGTAGTACATTGTATATGAGTGAGTTGCACTGAAAAACTTAGAATTTACTGAAAACCCGCATTAGACTAAATGCACAGTGTAGTACATTGTATATGAGTGAGTTGCACTGAAAAACTTAGAATTTACTGAAAAACCCGCATTAGACGAAATGCACAGTGTAGTATATTGTATATGAGTGAGTTGCACTGAAAAACTTAGAATTTACTGAAAAACCCGCATTAGACGAAATGCACAGTGTAGTACATTGTATATGAGTGAGTTGCACTGAAAAACTTAGAATTTACTGAAAAACCCGCATTAGACGAAATGCACAGTGTAGTACATTGTATATGAGTGAGTTGCACTGAAAAACTTAGAATTTACTGAAAAAACCGCATTAGACGAAATGCACAGTGTAGTACATTGTATATGAGTCAGTTGCACTGAAAAACTTAGAATTTACTGAAAAACCCGCATTAGACGAAATGCACAGTGTAGTACATTGTATATGAGTGAGTTGCACTGAAAAACTTAGAATTTACTGAAAAACCCGCATTAGACGAAATGCACAGTGTAGTACATTGTATATGAGTGAGTTGCACTGAAAAACTTAGAATTTACTGAAAAACCCGCATTAGACGAAATGCACAGTGTAGTACATTGTATATGAGTGAGTTGCACTGAAAAACTTAGAATTTACTGAAAAACCCGCATTAGACGAAATGCACAGTGTAGTACATTGTATATGAGTGAGTTGCACTGAAAAACTTAGAATTTACTGAAAAACCCGCATTAGACGAAATCCACAGTGTAGTACATTGTATATGAGTGAGTTGCACTGAAAAACTTAGAATTTACTGAAAAACCCGCATTAGACGAAATCCACAGTGTAGTACATTGTATATGAGTGAGTTGCACTGAAAAATTTAGAATTTACTGAAAAACCCGCATTAGACGAAATGCACAGTGTAGTACATTGTATATGAGTGAGTTGCACTGAAAAACTTAGAATTTACTGAAAAACCCGCATTAGACGAAATGCACAGTGTAGTACATTGTATATGAGTGAGTTGCACTGAAAAACTTAGAATTTACTGAAAAACCCGCATTAGACGAAATGCACAGTGTAGTACATTGTATATGAGTGAGTTGCACTGAAAAACTTAGAATTTACTAAAAACCCGCATTAGACTAAATACACAGTGTAGTACATTGTATATGAGTGAGTTGCACTGAAAAACTTAGAATTTACTGAAAAACCCGCATTAGACGAAATGCACAGTGTAGTACATAGTATATGAGTGAGTTGCACTGAAAAACTTAGAATTTACTGAAAAACCCGCATTAGACGAAATGCACAGTGTAGTACATTGTATATGAGTGAGTTGCACTGAAAAACTTAGAATTTACTGAAAAACCCGCATTAGACGAAATGCACAGTGTAGTACATTGTATATGAGTGAGTTGCACTGAAAAACTTAGAATTTACTGAAAAACCCGCATTAGACGAAATGTACAGTGTAGTACATAGTATATGACTGAGTTGCACTGAAAAACTTAGAATTTACTGAAAAACCCGCATTAGACGAAATGCACAGTGTAGTACATTGTATATGAGTGAGTTGCACTGAAAAACTTAGAATTTACTGAAAAACCCGCATTAGACGAAATGCACAGTGTAGTACATTGTATATGAGTGAGTTGCACTGAAAAACTTAGAATTTACTGAAAAACCCGCATTAGACGAAATGCACAGTGTAGTACATTGTATATGAGTGAGTTGCACTGAAAAACTTAGAATTTACTGAAAAACCCGCATTAGACGAAATGCACAGTGTAGTACATTGTATATGAGTGAGTTGCACTGAAAAACTTAGAATTTACTGAAAAACCCGCATTAGACGAAATCCACAGTGTAGTACATTGTATATGAGTGAGTTGCACTGAAAAACTTAGAATTTACTGAAAAACCCGCATTAGACGAAATGCACAGTGTAGTACATTGTATATGAGTGAGTTGCACTGAAAAACTTAGAATTTACTGAAAAACCCGCATTAGACGAAATGCACAGTGTAGTACATTGTATATGAGTGAGTTGCACTGAAAAACTTAGAATTTACTGATAAACCCGCAATAGACGAAATGCACAGTGTAGTACATTGTATATGAGTGAGTTGCAGTGAAAACTTAGAATTTACTGAAAAACCCGCATTAGACGAAATGCACAGTGTAGTACATTGTATATGAGTGAGTTGCACTGAAAAACTTAGAATTTACTGAAAAACCCGCATTAGACGAAATGCACAGTGTAGTACATTGTATATGAGTGAGTTGCACTGAAAAACTTAGAATTTACTGAAAAACCCGCATTAGACGAAATCCACAGTGTAGTACATTGTATATGAGTGAGTTGCACTGAAAAACTTAGAATTTACTGAAAAACCCGCATTAGACGAAATGCACAGTGTAGTACATTGTATATGAGTGAGTTGCACTGAAAAACTTAGAATTTACTGAAAAACCCGCATTAGACGAAATGCACAGTGTAGTACATTGTATATGAGTGAGTTGCACTGAAAAACTTAGAATTTACTGAAAAACCCGCATTAGACGAAATGCACAGTGTAGTACATTGTATATGAGTGAGTTGCACTGAAAAACTTAGAATTTACTGAAAAACCCGCATTAGACGAAATGCACAGTGTAGTACATTGTATATGAGTGAGTTGCACTGAAAAACTTAGAATTTACTGAAAAACCCGCATTAGACGAAATCCACAGTGTAGTACATTGTATATGAGTGAGTTGCACTGAAAAACTTAGAATTTACTGAAAAACCCGCATTAGACGAAATGCACAGTGTAGTACATTGTATATGAGTGAGTTGCACTGAAAAACTTAGAATTTACTGAAAAACCCGCATTAGACGAAATGCACAGTGTAGTACATTGTATATGAGTGAGTTGCACTGAAAAACTTAGAATTTACTGAAAAACCCGCATTAGACGAAATGCACAGTGTAGTACATTGTATATGAGTGAGTTGCACTGAAAAATTTAGAATTTACTGAAAAACCCGCATTAGACGAAATGCATAGTGTAGTACATTGTATATGAGTGAGTTGCACTGAAAAACTTAGAATTTACTGAAAAACCCGCATTAGATGAAATGCACAGTGTAGTACATTGTATATGAGTGAGTTGCACTGAAAAATTTAGAATTTACTGAAAAACCCGCATTAGACGAAATGCACAGTGTAGTACATTGTATATGAGTGAGTTGCACTGAAAAACTTAGAATTTACTGAAAAACCCGCATTAGACGAAATGCACAGTGTAGTACATTGTATATGAGTGAGTTGCACTGAAAACCTTAGAATTTACTGAAAAACTCGCATTAGACGAAATGCACAGTGTAGTACATTGTATATGAGTGAGTTGCACTGAAAAACTTCGAATTTACTGAAAACCCGCATTAGACTAAATGCACAGTGTAGTACATTGTATATGAGTGAGTTGCACTGAAAAACTTAGAATTTACTGAAAAACCCGCATTAGACGAAATGCACAGTGTAGTACATTGTATATGAGTGAGTTGCACTGAAAAACTTAGAATTTACTGAAAAACCCGCATTAGACGAAATGCACAGTGTAGTACATTGTATATGAGTGAGTTGCACTGAAAAACTTAGAATTTACTGAAAAACCCGCATTAGACGAAATGCACAGTGTAGTACATTGTATATGAGTGAGTTGCACTGAAAAACTTAGAATTTACTGAAAAAACCGCATTAGACGAAATGCACAGTGTAGTACATTGTATATGAGTGAGTTGCACTGAAAAACTTAGAATTTACTGAAAAACCCGCATTAGACGAAATGCACAGTGTAGTACATTGTATATGAGTGAGTTGCACTGAAAAACTTAGAATTTACTGAAAAACCCGCATTAGACGAAATGCACAGTGTAGTACATTGTATATGAGTGAGTTGCACTGAAAAACTTAGAATTTACTGAAAAACCCGCATTAGACGAAATCCACAGTGTAGTACATTGTATATGAGTGAGTTGCACTGAAAAACTTAGAATTTACTGAAAAACCCGCATTAGACGAAATCCACAGTGTAGTACATTGTATATGAGTGAGTTGCACTGAAAAACTTAGAATTTACTGAAAAACCCGCATTAGACGAAATCCACAGTGTAGTACATTGTATATGAGTGAGTTGCACTGAAAAATTTAGAATTTACTGAAAAACCCGCATTAGACGAAATGCACAGTGTAGTACATTGTATATGAGTGAGTTGCACTGAAAAACTTAGAATTTACTGAAAAACCCGCATTAGACGAAATGCACAGTGTAGTACATTGTATATGAGTGAGTTGCACTGAAAAACTTAGAATTTACTGAAAAACCCGCATTAGACGAAATGCACAGTGTAGTACATTGTATATGAGTGAGTTGCACTGAAAAACTTAGAATTTACTGAAAAACCCGCATTAGACGAAATGCACAGTGTAGTACATTGTATATGAGTGAGTTGCACTGAAAAATTTAGAATTTACTGAAAAACCCGCATTAGACGAAATCCACAGTGTAGTACATTGTATATGAGTGAGTTGCACTGAAAAACTTAGAATTTACTGAAAAACCCGCATTAGACGAAATGCACAGTGTAGTATATTGTATATGAGTGAGTTGCACTGAAAAACTTAGAATTTACTGAAAAACCCGCATTAGACGAAATGCACAGTGTAGTACATTGTATATGAGTGAGTTGCACTGAAAAACTTAGAATTTACTGAAAAAACCGCATTAGACGAAATGCACAGTGTAGTACATTGTATATGAGTGAGTTGCACTGAAAAACTTAGAATTTACTGAAAAACCCGCATTAGACGAAATGCACAGTGTAGTACATTGTATATGAGTGAGTTGCACTGAAAAATTTAGAATTTACTGAAAAACCCGCATTAGATGAAATCCACAGTGTAGTACATTGTATATGAGTGAGTTGCACTGAAAAACTTAGAATTTACTGAAAAACCCGCATTAGACGAAATGCACAGTGTAGTACATTGTATATGAGTGAGTTGCACTGAAAACCTTAGAATTTACTGAAAAACCCGCATTAGACGAAATGCACAGTGTAGTACATTGTATATGAGTGAGTTGCACTGAAAAACTTAGAATTTACTGAAAACCCGCATTAGACTAAATGCACAGTGTAGTACATTGTATATGAGTGAGTTGCACTGAAAAACTTAGAATTTACTGAAAAACCCGCATTAGACGAAATGCACAGTGTAGTATATTGTATATGAGTGAGTTGCACTGAAAAACTTAGAATTTACTGAAAAACCCGCATTAGACGAAATGCACAGTGTAGTACATTGTATATGAGTGAGTTGCACTGAAAAACTTAGAATTTACTGAAAAACCCGCATTAGACGAAATGCACAGTGTAGTACATTGTATATGAGTGAGTTGCACTGAAAAACTTAGAATTTACTGAAAAAACCGCATTAGACGAAATGCACAGTGTAGTACATTGTATATGAGTCAGTTGCACTGAAAAACTTAGAATTTACTGAAAAACCCGCATTAGACGAAATGCACAGTGTAGTACATTGTATATGAGTGAGTTGCACTGAAAAACTTAGAATTTACTGAAAAACCCGCATTAGACGAAATGCACAGTGTAGTACATTGTATATGAGTGAGTTGCACTGAAAAACTTAGAATTTACTGAAAAACCCGCATTAGACGAAATGCACAGTGTAGTACATTGTATATGAGTGAGTTGCACTGAAAAACTTAGAATTT
Organism: Mus caroli; assembly: GCF_978045245.1. NCBI lineage: Eukaryota > Metazoa > Chordata > Mammalia > Rodentia > Muridae > Mus > Mus caroli. The sequence continues at coordinate 130,623 of NW_028227390.1, read as the reverse complement.
ACTGAAAAACCCGCATTAGACGAAATGCACAGTGTAGTACATTGTATATGAGTGAGTTGCACTGAAAAACTTAGAATTTACTGAAAAACCCGCATTAGACGAAATCCACAGTGTAGTACATTGTATATGAGTGAGTTGCACTGAAAAACTTAGAATTTACTGAAAAACCCGCATTAGACGAAATCCACAGTGTAGTACATTGTATATGAGTGAGTTGCACTGAAAAATTTAGAATTTACTGAAAAACCCGCATTAGACGAAATGCACAGTGTAGTACATTGTATATGAGTGAGTTGCACTGAAAAACTTAGAATTTACTGAAAAACCCGCATTAGACGAAATGCACAGTGTAGTACATTGTATATGAGTGAGTTGCACTGAAAAACTTAGAATTTACTGAAAAACCCGCATTAGACGAAATGCACAGTGTAGTACATTGTATATGAGTGAGTTGCACTGAAAAACTTAGAATTTACTAAAAACCCGCATTAGACTAAATACACAGTGTAGTACATTGTATATGAGTGAGTTGCACTGAAAAACTTAGAATTTACTGAAAAACCCGCATTAGACGAAATGCACAGTGTAGTACATAGTATATGAGTGAGTTGCACTGAAAAACTTAGAATTTACTGAAAAACCCGCATTAGACGAAATGCACAGTGTAGTACATTGTATATGAGTGAGTTGCACTGAAAAACTTAGAATTTACTGAAAAACCCGCATTAGACGAAATGCACAGTGTAGTACATTGTATATGAGTGAGTTGCACTGAAAAACTTAGAATTTACTGAAAAACCCGCATTAGACGAAATGTACAGTGTAGTACATAGTATATGACTGAGTTGCACTGAAAAACTTAGAATTTACTGAAAAACCCGCATTAGACGAAATGCACAGTGTAGTACATTGTATATGAGTGAGTTGCACTGAAAAACTTAGAATTTACTGAAAAACCCGCATTAGACGAAATGCACAGTGTAGTACATTGTATATGAGTGAGTTGCACTGAAAAACTTAGAATTTACTGAAAAACCCGCATTAGACGAAATGCACAGTGTAGTACATTGTATATGAGTGAGTTGCACTGAAAAACTTAGAATTTACTGAAAAACCCGCATTAGACGAAATGCACAGTGTAGTACATTGTATATGAGTGAGTTGCACTGAAAAACTTAGAATTTACTGAAAAACCCGCATTAGACGAAATCCACAGTGTAGTACATTGTATATGAGTGAGTTGCACTGAAAAACTTAGAATTTACTGAAAAACCCGCATTAGACGAAATGCACAGTGTAGTACATTGTATATGAGTGAGTTGCACTGAAAAACTTAGAATTTACTGAAAAACCGGCATTAGACGAAATGCACAGTGTAGTACATTGTATATGAGTGAGTTGCACTGAAAAACTTAGAATTTACTGATAAACCCGCAATAGACGAAATGCACAGTGTAGTACATTGTATATGAGTGAGTTGCAGTGAAAAACTTAGAATTTACTGAAAAACCCGCATTAGACGAAATGCACAGTGTAGTACATTGTATATGAGTGAGTTGCACTGAAAAACTTAGAATTTACTGAAAAACCCGCATTAGACGAAATGTACAGTGTAGTACATTGTATATGAGTGAGTTGCACTGAAAAACTTAGAATTTACTGAAAAACCCGCATTAGACGAAATCCACAGTGTAGTACATTGTATATGAGTGAGTTGCACTGAAAAACTTAGAATTTACTGAAAAACCCGCATTAGACGAAATGCACAGTGTAGTACATTGTATATGAGTGAGTTGCACTGAAAAACTTAGAATTTACTGAAAAACCCGCATTAGACGAAATGCACAGTGTAGTACATTGTATATGAGTGAGTTGCACTGAAAAACTTAGAACTTACTGAAAAACCCGCATTAGACGAAATGCACAGTGTAGTACATTGTATATGAGTGAGTTGCACTGAAAAACTTAGAATTTACTGAAAAACCCGCATTAGACGCAATGCACAGTGTAGTACATTGTATATGAGTGATTTGCACTGAAAAATTTAGAATTTACTGAAAAACCCGCATTAGACGAAATGCACAGTGTAGTACATTGTATATGAGTGAGTTGCACTGAAAAACTTAGAATTTACTGAAAACCCGCATTAGACGAAATGCACAGTGTAGTACATTGTATATGAGTGAGTTGCACTGAAAAATTTAGAATTTACTGAAAAACCCGCATTAGACGAAATGCACAGTGTAGTACATTGTATATGAGTGAGTTGCACTGAAAAACTTACAATTTACTGAAAAACCCGCATTAGACGAAATGTACAGTGTAGTACATAGTATATGAGTGAGTTGCACTGAAAAACTTAGAATTTACTAAAAAACCCGCATTAGACGAAATGCACAGTGTAGAACATTGTATATGAGTGAGTTGCACTGAAAAACTTAGAATTTACTGAAAACCCGCATTAGACTAAATGCACAGTGTAGTACATTGTATATGAGTGAGTTGCACTGAAAAACTTAGAATTTACTGAAAAACCCGCATTAGACGAAATGCACAGTGTAGTACATTGTATATGAGTGAGTTGCACTGAAAAACTTAGAATTTACTGAAAAACCCGCATTAGACGAAATGCACAGTGTAGTACATTGTATATGAGTGAGTTGCACTGAAAAACTTAGAATTTACTGAAAAACCCGCATTAGACGAAATGCACAGTGTAGTACATTGTATATGAGTGAGTTGCACTGAAAAACTTAGAATTTACTGAAAAAACCGCATTAGACGAAATGCACAGTGTAGTACATTGTATATGAGTGAGTTGCACTGAAAAACTTAGAATTTACTGAAAAACCCGCATTAGACGAAATGCACAGTGTAGTACATTGTATATGAGTGAGTTGCACTGAAAAACTTAGAATTTACTGAAAAACCCGCATTAGACGAAATGCACAGTGTAGTACATTGTATATGAGTGAGTTGCACTGAAAAACTTAGAATTTACTGAAAAACCCGCATTAGACGAAATGCACAGTGTAGTACATTGTATATGAGTGAGTTGCACTGAAAAACTTAGAATTTACTAAAAACCCGCATTAGACTAAATACACAGTGTAGTACATTGTAAATGAGTGAGTTGCACTGAAAAACTTAGAATTTACTGAAAAACCCGCATTAGACGAAATGCACAGTGTAGTACATAGTATATGAGTGAGTTGCACTGAAAAACTTAGAATTTACTGAAAAACCCGCATTAGACGAAATGCACAGTGTAGTACATTGTATATGAGTGAGTTGCACTGAAAAATTTAGAATTTACTGAAAAACCCGCATTAGACGAAATGCACAGTGTAGTACATTGTATATGAGTGAGTTGCACTGAAAAACTTAGAATTTACTGAAAAACCCGCATTAGACGAAATGTACAGTGTAGTACATAGTATATGAGTGAGTTGCACTGAAAAACTTAGAATTTACTGAAAAATCCGCATTAGACGAAATGCACAGTGTAGTACATTGTATATGAGTGAGTTGCACTGAAAAACTTAGAATTTACTGAAAAACCCGCATTAGATGAAATGTACAGTGTAGTACATTGTATATGAGTGAGTTGCACTGAAAAACTTAGAATTTACTGAAAAACCCGCATTAGACGAAATGCACAGTGTAGTACATTGTATATGAGTGAGTTGCACTTAAAAACTTAGAATTTACTGAAAAACCCGCATTAGACGAAATGTACAGTGTAGTACATAGTATATGAGTGAGTTGCACTGAAAAACTTAGAATTTACTGAAAAACCCGCATTAGACGAAATGTACAGTGTAGTACATAGTATATGAGTGAGTTGCACTGAAAAACTTAGAATTTACTGAAAAATCCGCATTAGACGAAATGCACAGTGTAGTACATTGTATATGAGTGAGTTGCACTGAAAAACTTAGAATTTACTGAAAAACCCGCATTAGATGAAATGTACAGTGTAGTACATTGTATATGAGTGAGTTGCACTGAAAAACTTAGAATTTACTGAAAAACCCGCATTAGACGAAATGCACAGTGTAGTACATTGTATATGAGTGAGTTGCACTGAAAAACTTAGAATTTACTGAAAAACCCGCATTAGACGAAATGCACAGTGTAGTACATTGTATATGAGTGAGTTGCACTGAAAAACTTAGAATTTACTGAAAAACCCGCATTAGACGAAATGTACAGTGTAGTACATAGTATATGACTGAGTTGCACTGAAAAACTTAGAATTTACTGAAAAACCCGCATTAGACGAAATGCACAGTGTAGTACATTGTATATGAGTGAGTTGCACTGAAAAACTTAGAATTTACTGAAAAACCCGCATTAGACGAAATGCACAGTGTAGTACATTGTATATGAGTGAGTTGCACTGAAAAACTTAGAATTTACTGAAAAACCCGCATTAGACGACATGCACAGTGTAGTACATTGTATATGAGTGAGTTGCACTGAAAAACTTAGAATTTACTGAAAAACCCGCATTAGACGAAATGCACAGTGTAGTACATTGTATATGAGTGAGTTGCACTGAAAAACTTAGAATTTACTGAAAAACCCGCATTAGACGAAATCCACAGTGTAGTACATTGTATATGAGTGAGTTGCACTGAAAAACGTAGAATTTACTGAAAACCCGCATTAGACGAAATGCACAGTGTAGTACATTGTATATGAGTGAGTTGCACTGAAAAACTTAGAATTTACTGAAAAACCCGCATTAGACGAAATGTACAGTGTAGTACATAGTATATGAGTGAGTTGCACTGAAAAACTTAGAATTTACTGAAAAACCCGCATTAGACGAAATGCACAGTGTAGAACATTGTATATGAGTGAGTTGCACTGAAAAACTTAGAATTTACTGAAAACCCGCATTAGACTAAATGCACAGTGTAGTACATTGTATATGAGTGAGTTGCACTGAAAAACTTAGAATTTACTGAAAAACCCGCATTAGACGAAATGCACAGTGTAGTACATTGTATATGAGTGAGTTGCACTGAAAAACTTAAAATTTACTGAAAAACCCGCATTAGACGAAATGCACAGTGTAGTACATTGTATATGAGTGAGTTGCACTGAAAAACTTAGAATTTACTGAAAAACCCGCATTAGACGAAATGCACAGTGTAGTACATTGTATATGAGTGAGTTGCACTGAAAAACTTAGAATTTACTGAAAAAACCGCATTAGACGAAATGCACAGTGTAGTACATTGTATATGAGTGAGTTGCACTGAAAAACTTAGAATTTACTGAAAAACCCGCATTAGACGAAATGCACAGTGTAGTACATTGTATATGAGTGAGTTGCACTGAAAAACTTAGAATTTACTGAAAAACCCGCATTAGACGAAATGCACAGTGTAGTACATTGTATATGAGTGAGTTGCACTGAAAAACTTAGAATTTACTGAAAAACCCGCATTAGACGAAATGCACAGTGTAGTACATTGTATATGAGTGAGTTGCACTGAAAAACTTAGAATTTACTAAAAACCCGCATTAGACTAAATACACAGTGTAGTACATTGTATATGAGTGAGTTGCACTGAAAAACTTAGAATTTACTGAAAAACCCGCATTAGACGAAATGCACAGTGTAGTACATAGTATATGAGTGAGTTGCACTGAAAAACTTAGAATTTACTGAAAAACCCGCATTAGACGAAATGCACAGTGTAGTACATTGTATATGAGTGAGTTGCACTGAAAAATTTAGAATTTACTGAAAAACCCGCATTAGACGAAATGCACAGTGTAGTACATTGTATATGAGTGAGTTGCACTGAAAAACTTAGAATTTACTGAAAAACCCGCATTAGACGAAATGTACAGTGTAGTACATAGTATATGAGTGAGTTGCACTGAAAAACTTAGAATTTACTGAAAAACCCGCATTAGACGAAATGCACAGTGTAGTACATTGTATATGAGTGAGTTGCACTTAAAAACTTAGAATTTACTGAAAAACCCGCATTAGACGAAATGTACAGTGTAGTACATAGTATATGAGTGAGTTGCACTGAAAAACTTAGAATTTACTGAAAAACCCGCATTAGACGAAATGCACAGTGTAGTACATTGTATATGAGTGAGTTGCACTTAAAAACTTAGAATTTACTGAAAAACCCGCATTAGACGAAATGTACAGTGTAGTACATAGTATATGAGTGAGTTGCACTGAAAAACTTAGAATTTACTGAAAAACCCGCATTAGACGAAATGTACAGTGTAGTACATAGTATATGAGTGAGTTGCACTGAAAAACTTAGAATTTACTGAAAAATCCGCATTAGACGAAATGCACAGTGTAGTACATTGTATATGAGTGAGTTGCACTGAAAAACTTAGAATTTACTGAAAAACCCGCATTAGATGAAATGTATAGTGTAGTACATTGTATATGAGTGAGTTGCACTGAAAAACTTAGAATTTACTGAAAAACCCGCATTAGACGAAATGCACAGTGTAGTACATTGTATATGAGTGAGTTGCACTGAAAAACTTAGAATTTACTGAAAAACCCGCATTAGACGAAATGCACAGTGTAGTACATTGTATATGAGTGAGTTGCACTGAAAAACTTAGAATTTACTGAAAAACCCGCATTAGACGAAATGTACAGTGTAGTACATAGTATATGACTGAGTTGCACTGAAAAACTTAGAATTTACTGAAAAACCCGCATTAGACGAAATGCACAGTGTAGTACATTGTATATGAGTGAGTTGCACTGAAAAACTTAGAATTTACTGAAAAACCCGCATTAGACGAAATGCACAGTGTAGTACATTGTATATGAGTGAGTTGCACTGAAAAACTTAGAATTTACTGAAAAACCCGCATTAGACGAAATGCACAGTGTAGTACATTGTATATGAGTGAGTTGCACTGAAAAACTTAGAATTTACTGAAAAACCCGCATTAGACGAAATGCACAGTGTAGTACATTGTATATGAGTGAGTTGCACTGAAAAACTTAGAATTTACTGAAAAACCCGCATTAGACGAAATGCACAGTGTAGTACATTGTATATGAGTGAGTTGCACTGAAAAACTTAGAATTTACTGAAAAACCCGCATTAGACGAAATGCACAGTGTAGTACATTGTATATGAGTGAGTTGCACTGAAAAACTTAGAATTTACTGAAAACCCGCATTAGACGAAATGCACAGTGTAGTACATTGTATATGAGTGAGTTGCACTGAAAAACTTAGAATTTACTGAAAAACCCGCATTAGACGAAATCCACAGTGTAGTACATTGTATATGAGTGAGTTGCACTGAAAAACGTAGAATTTACTGAAAACCCGCATTAGACGAAATGCACAGTGTAGTACATTGTATATGAGTGAGTTGCACTGAAAAACTTAGAATTTACTGAAAAACCCGCATTAGACGAAATGTACAGTGTAGTACATAGTATATGAGTGAGTTGCACTGAAAAACTTAGAATTTACTGAAAAACCCGCATTAGACGAAATGCACAGTGTAGAACATTGTATATGAGTGAGTTGCACTGAAAAACTTAGAATTTACTGAAAAACCCGCATTAGACGAAATGCACAGTGTAGTACATTGTATATGAGTGAGTTGCACTGAAAAACTTAGAATTTACTGAAAAACCCGCATTAGACGAAATGCACAGTGTAGTACATTGTATATGAGTGAGTTGCACTGAAAAACTTAGAATTTACTGAAAAACCCGCATTAGACGAAATGCACAGTGTAGTACATTGTATATGAGTGAGTTGCACTGAAAAACTTAGAATTTACTGAAAAACCCGCATTAGACGAAATGCACAGTGTAGTACATTGTATATGAGTGAGTTGCACTGAAAAACTTAGATTTACTGAAAAAAACGCGTTAGACGAAATGCACAGTGTAGTACATTGTATATGAGTGAGTTGCACTGAAAAACTTAGAATTTACTGAAAAACCCGCATTAGACGAAATGCACAGTGTAGTACATTGTATATGAGTGAGTTGCACTGAAAAACTTAGAATTTACTGAAAAACCCGCATTAGACGAAATGCACAGTGTAGTACATTGTATATGAGTGAGTTGCACTGAAAAACTTAGAATTTACTGAAAAACCCGCATTAGACGAAATGCACAGTGTAGTACATTGTATATGAGTGAGTTGCACTGAAAAACTTAGAATTTACTAAAAACCCGCATTAGACTAAATACACAGTGTAGTACATTGTATATGAGTGAGTTGCACTGAAAAACTTAGAATTTACTGAAAAACCCGCATTAGACGAAATGCACAGTGTAGTACATAGTATATGAGTGAGTTGCACTGAAAAACTTAGAATTTACTGAAAAACCCGCATTAGACGAAATGCACAGTGTAGTACATTGTATATGAGTGAGTTGCACTGAAAAATTTAGAATTTACTGAAAAACCCGCATTAGACGAAATGCACAGTGTAGTACATTGTATATGAGTGAGTTGCACTGAAAAACTTAGAATTTACTGAAAAACCCGCATTAGACGAAATGTACAGTGTAGTACATAGTATATGAGTGAGTTGCACTGAAAAACTTAGAATTTACTGAAAAACCCGCATTAGACGAAATGCACAGTGTAGTACATTGTATATGAGTGAGTTGCACTTAAAAACTTAGAATTTACTGAAAAACCCGCATTAGACGAAATGTACAGTGTAGTACATAGTATATGAGTGAGTTGCACTGAAAAACTTAGAATTTACTGAAAAACCCGCATTAGACGAAATGCACAGTGTAGTACATTGTATATGAGTGAGTTGCACTTAAAAACTTAGAATTTACTGAAAAACCCGCATTAGACGAAATGTACAGTGTAGTACATAGTATATGAGTGAGTTGCACTGAAAAACTTAGAATTTACTGAAAAACCCGCATTAGACGAAATGTACAGTGTAGTACATAGTATATGAGTGAGTTGCACTGAAAAACTTAGAATTTACTGAAAAATCCGCATTAGACGAAATGCACAGTGTAGTACATTGTATATGAGTGAGTTGCACTGAAAAACTTAGAATTTACTGAAAAACCCGCATTAGATGAAATGTATAGTGTAGTACATTGTATATGAGTGAGTTGCACTGAAAAACTTAGAATTTACTGAAAAACCCGCATTAGACGAAATGCACAGTGTAGTACATTGTATATGAGTGAGTTGCACTGAAAAACTTAGAATTTACTGAAAAACCCGCATTAGACGAAATGCACAGTGTAGTACATTGTATATGAGTGAGTTGCACTGAAAAACTTAGAATTTACTGAAAAACCCGCATTAGACGAAATGTACAGTGTAGTACATAGTATATGACTGAGTTGCACTGAAAAACTTAGAATTTACTGAAAAACCCGCATTAGACGAAATGCACAGTGTAGTACATTGTATATGAGTGAGTTGCACTGAAAAACTTAGAATTTACTGAAAAACCCGCATTAGACGAAATGCACAGTGTAGTACATTGTATATGAGTGAGTTGCACTGAAAAACTTAGAATTTACTGAAAAACCCGCATTAGACGAAATGCACAGTGTAGTACATTGTATATGAGTGAGTTGCACTGAAAAACTTAGAATTTACTGAAAAACCCGCATTAGACGAAATGCACAGTGTAGTACATTGTATATGAGTGAGTTGCACTGAAAAACTTAGAATTTACTGAAAAACCCGCATTAGACGAAATCCACAGTGTAGTACATTGTATATGAGTGAGTTGCACTGAAAAACTTAGAATTTACTGAAAAACCCGCATTAGACGAAATGCACAGTGTAGTACATTGTATATGAGTGAGTTGCACTGAAAAACTTAGAATTTACTGAAAAACCCGCATTAGACGAAATGCACAGTGTAGTACATTGTATATGAGTGAGTTGCACTGAAAAACTTAGAATTTACTGAAAAACCCGCATTAGACGAAATGCACAGTGTAGTACATTGTATATGAGTGAGTTGCACTGAAAAACTTAGAATTTACTGAAAAACCCGCATTAGACGAAATGCACAGTGTAGTACATTGTATATGAGTGAGTTGCACTGAAAAACTTAGAATTTACTGAAAAACCCGCATTAGACGAAATGCACAGTGTAGTACATTGTATATGAGTGAGTTGCACTGAAAAATTTAGAATTTACTGAAAAACCCGCATTAGACGAAATGCATAGTGTAGTACATTGTATATGAGTGAGTTGCACTGAAAAACTTAGAATTTACTGAAAAACCCGCATTAGATGAAATGCACAGTGTAGTACATTGTATATGAGTGAGTTGCACTGAAAAATTTAGAATTTACTGAAAAACCCGCATTAGACGAAATGCACAGTGTAGTACATTGTATATGAGTGAGTTGCACTGAAAAACTTAGAATTTACTGAAAAACCCGCATTAGACGAAATGCACAGTGTAGTACATTGTATATGAGTGAGTTGCACTGAAAACCTTAGAATTTACTGAAAAACCCGCATTAGACGAAATGCACAGTGTAGTACATTGTATATGAGTGAGTTGCACTGAAAAACTTAGAATTTACTGAAAAACCCGCATTAGACGAAATGCACAGTGTAGTACATTGTATATGAGTGAGTTGCACTGAAAAACTTAGAATTTACTGAAAAACCCGCATTAGACGAAATGCACAGTGTAGTACATTGTATATGAGTGAGTTGCACTGAAAAACTTAGAATTTACTGAAAAACCCGCATTAGACGAAATGCACAGTGTAGTACATTGTATATGAGTGAGTTGCACTGAAAAACTTAGAATTTACTGAAAAACCCGCATTAGACGAAATGCACAGTGTAGTACATTGTATATGAGTGAGTTGCACTGAAAAACTTAGAATTTACTGAAAAACCCGCATTAGACGAAATCCACAGTGTAGTACATTGTATATGAGTGAGTTGCACTGAAAAACTTAGAATTTACTGAAAAACCCGCATTAGACGAAATGCCACAGTGTAGTACATTGTATATGAGTGAGTTGCACTGAAAAATTAGAATTTACTGAAAAACCCGCATTAGACGAAATGCACAGTGTAGTACATTGTATATGAGTGAGTTGCACTGAAAAACTTAGAATTTACTGAAAAACCCGCATTAGACGAAATGCACAGTGTAGTACATTGTATATGAGTGAGTTGCACTGAAAAACTTAGAATTTACTGAAAAACCCGCATTAGACGAAATGCACAGTGTAGTACATTGTATATGAGTGAGTTGCACTGAAAAACTTAGAATTTACTGAAAAACCCGCATTAGACGAAATGCACAGTGTAGTACATTGTATATGAGTGAGTTGCACTGAAAAACTTAGAATTTACTGAAAAACCCGCATTAGACGAAATGCACAGTGTAGTACATTGTATATGAGTGAGTTGCACTGAAAAACTTAGAATTTACTGAAAAACCCGCATTAGACGAAATGCACAGTGTAGTACATTGTATATGAGTGAGTTGCACTGAAAAACTTAGAATTTACTGAAAAACCCGCATTAGACGAAATGCACAGTGTAGTACATTGTATATGAGTGAGTTGCACTGAAAAACTTAGAATTTACTGAAAAACCCGCATTAGACGAAATGCACAGTGTAGTACATTGTATATGAGTGAGTTGCACTGAAAAACTTAGAATTTACTGAAAAACCCGCATTAGACGAAATGCACAGTGTAGTACATTGTATATGAGTGAGTTGCACTGAAAAACTTAGAATTTACTGAAAAACCCGCATTAGACGAAATGCACAGTGTAGTACATTGTATATGAGTGAGTTGCACTGAAAAATTAGAATTTACTGAAAAACCCGCATTAGATGAAATCCACAGTGTAGTATATTGTATATGAGTGAGTTGCACTGAAAAACTTAGAATTTACTGAAAAACCCGCATTGCATTAGACGAAATGCACAGTGTAGTACATTGTATATGAGTGAGTTGCACTGAAAACCTTAGAATTTACTGAAAAACCCGCATTAGACGAAATGCACAGTGTAGGACATTGTATATGAGTGAGTTGCACTGAAAAACTTAGAATTTACTAAAAACCCGCATTAGACTAAATACACAGTGTAGTACATTGTATATGAGTGAGTTGCACTGAAAAACTTAGAATTTACTGAAAAACCCGCATTAGACGAAATGCACAGTGTAGTACATAGTATATGAGTGAGTTGCACTGAAAAACTTAGAATTTACTGAAAAACCCGCATTAGACGAAATGCACAGTGTAGTACATTGTATATGAGTGAGTTGCACTGAAAAATTTAGAATTTACTGAAAAACCCGCATTAGACGAAATGCACAGTGTAGTACATTGTATATGAGTGAGTTGCACTGAAAAACTTAGAATTTACTGAAAAACCCGCATTAGACGAAATGTACAGTGTAGTACATAGTATATGAGTGAGTTGCACTGAAAAACTTAGAATTTACTTAAATATCCGCATTAGACGAAATGCACAGTGTAGTACATTGTATATGAGTGAGTTGCACTGAAAAACTTAGAATTTACTGAAAACCCGCATTAGACTAAATACACAGTGTAGTACATTGTATATGAGTGAGTGCACTGAAAAACTTAGAATTTACTGAAAAACCCGCATTAGACGAAATGCACAGTGTAGTACATAGTATATGAGTGAGTTGCATTGAAAAACTTAGAATTTACTGAAAAACCCGCATTAGACGAAATGCACAGTGTAGTACATTGTATATGAGTGAGTTGCACTGAGAAACTTAGAATTTACTGAAAAACCCGCATTAGACGAATGCACAGTGTAGTACATTGTATATGAGTGAGTTGCACTGAAAAATTTAGAATTTACTGAAAAACCCGCATTAGACGAAATCCACAGTGTAGTACATTGTATATGAGTGAGTTGCACTGAAAAACTTAGAATTTACTGAAAAACCCGCATTAGACGAAATGCACAGTGTAGTACATTGTATATGAGTGAGTTGCACTGAAAAACTTAGAATTTACTGAAAAACCCGCATTAGACGAAATGCACAGTGTAGTACATTGTATATGAGTGAGTTGCACTGAAAAACTTAGAATTTACTGAAAAACCCGCATTAGACGAAATGTACAGTGTAGTACATAGTATATGAGTGAGTTGCACTGAAAAACTTAGAATTTACTGAAAAACCCGCATTAGACTAAATGCACAGTGTAGTACATTGTATATGAGTGAGTTGCACTGAAAAACTTAGAATTTACTGAAAAACCCGCATTAGACGAAATGCACAGTGTAGTACATTGTATATGAGTGAGTTGCACTGAAAAACTTAGAATTTACTAAAAACTCGCATTAGACTAAATACACAGTGTAGTACATTGTATATGAGTGAGTTGCACTGAAAAACTTAGAATTTACTGAAAAACCCGCATTAGACGAAATGCACAGTGTAGTACATAGTATATGAGTGAGTTGCACTGAAAAACTTAGAATTTACTGAAAAACCCGCATTAGACGAAATGCACAGTGTAGTACATTGTATATGAGTGAGTTGCACTGAAAAATTTAGAATTTACTGAAAATCCCGCATTAGACGAAATGCACAGTGTAGTACGTTGTATATGAGTGAGTTGCACTGAAAAACTTAGAATTTACTGAAAAACCCGCATTAGACGAAATGCACAGTGTAGTACATTGTATATGAGTGAGTTGCACTGAAAAATTTAGAATTTACTGAAAAACCCGCATTAGATGAAATCCACAGTGTAGTACATTGTATATGAGTGAGTTGCACTGAAAAACTTAGAATTTACTGAAAAACCCGCATTAGACGAAATGCACAGTGTAGTACATTGTATATGAGTGAGTTGCACTGAAAACCTTAGAATTTACTGAAAAAACCCGCATTAGACGAAATGCACAGTGTAGTACATTGTATATGAGTGAGTTGCACTGAAAAACTTAGAATTTACTGAAAACCCGCATTAGACTAAATGCACAGTGTAGTACATTGTATATGAGTGAGTTGCACTGAAAAACTTAGAATTTACTGAAAAACCCGCATTAGACGAAATGCACAGTGTAGTACATTGTATATGAGTGAGTTGCACTGAAAAACTTAGAATTTACTGAAAAACCCGCATTAGACGAAATGCACAGTGTAGTACACTGTATATGAGTGAGTTGCACTGAAAAACTTAGAATTTACTGAAAAACCCGCATTAGACGAAATGCACAGTGTAGTACATTGTATATGAGTGAGTTGCACTGAAAAACTTAGAATTTACTGAAAAAACCGCATTAGACGAAATGCACAGTGTAGTACATTGTATATGAGTGAGTTGCACTGAAAAACTTAGAATTTACTGAAAAACCCGCATTAGACGAAATGCACAGTGTAGTACATTGTATATGAGTGAGTTGCACTGAAAAACTTAGAATTTACTGAAAAACCCGCATTAGACGAAATGCACAGTGTAGTACATTGTATATGAGTGAGTTGCACTGAAAAACTTAGAATTTACTGAAAAACCCGCATTAGACGAAATGCACAGTGTAGTACATTGTATATGAGTGAGTTGCACTGAAAAACTTAGAATTTACTAAAAACCCGCATTAGACTAAATACACAGTGTAGTACATTGTATATGAGTGAGTTGCACTGAAAAACTTAGAATTTACTGAAAAACCCGCATTAGACGAAATGCACAGTGTAGTACATAGTATATGAGTGAGTTGCACTGAAAAACTTAGAATTTACTGAAAAACCCGCATTAGACGAAATGCACAGTGTAGTACATTGTATATGAGTGAGTTGCACTGAAAAACTTAGAATTTACTGAAAAACCCGCATTAGACGAAATGCACAGTGTAGTACATTGTATATGAGTGAGTTGCACTGAAAAACTTAGAATTTACTGAAAAACCCGCATTAGACGAAATGCACAGTGTAGTACATTGTATATGAGTGAGTTGCACTGAAAAACTTAGAATTTACTGAAAAACCCCCATTAGACGAAATGTACAGTGTAGTACATAGTATATGAGTGAGTTGCACTGAAAAACTTAGAATTTACTGAAAAACCCGCATTAGACGAAATGCACAGTGTAGTACATTGTATATGAGTGAGTTGCACTGAAAAACTTAGAATTTACTGAAAAACCCGCATTAGACGAAATGCACAGTGTAGTACATTGTATATGAGTGAGTTGCACTGAAAAACTTAGAATTTACTAAAAACCCGCATTAGACTAAATACACAGTGTAGTACATTGTATATGAGTGAGTTGCACTGAAAAACTTAGAATTTACTGAAAAACCCGCATTAGACGAAATGCACAGTGTAGTACATAGTATATGAGTGAGTTGCACTGAAAAACTTAGAATTTACTGAAAAACCCGCATTAGACGAAATGCACAGTGTAGTACATTGTATATGAGTGAGTTGCACTGAAAAATTTAGAATTTACTGAAAATCCCGCATTAGACGAAATGCACAGTGTAGTACATTGTATATGAGTGAGTTGCACTGAAAAACTTAGAATTTACTGAAAAACCCGCATTAGAAGAAATGTACAGTGTAGTACATAGTATATGAGTGAGTTGCACTGAAAAACTTAGAATTTACTGAAAAATCCGCATTAGACGAAATGCACAGTGTAGTACATTGTATATGAGTGAGTTGCACTGAAAAACTTAGAATTTACTGAAAAACCCGCATTAGATGAAATGTACAGTGTAGTACATTGTATATGAGTGAGTTGCACTGAAAAACTTAGAATTTACTGAAAAACCCGCATTAGACGAAATGCACAGTGTAGTACATTGTATATGAGTGAGTTGCACTGAAAAACTTAGAATTTACTGAAAACCCGCATTAGACTAAATACACAGTGTAGTACATTGTATATGAGTGAGTTGCACTGAAAAACTTAGAATTTACTGAAAAAACCCGCATTAGACGAAATGCACAGTGTAGTACATAGTATATGAGTGAGTTGCATTGAAAAACTTAGAATTTTACTGAAAAACCCGCATTAGACGAAATGCACAGTGTAGTACATTGTATATGAGTGAGTTGCACTGAAAAACTTAGAATTTACTGAAAAACCCGCATTAGACGAAATGCACAGTGTAGTACATTGTATATGAGTGAGTTGCACTGAAAAATTTAGAATTTACTGAAAAACCCGCATTAGACGAAATCCACAGTGTAGTACATTGTATATGAGTGAGTTGCACTGAAAAACTTAGAATTTACTGAAAAACCCGCATTAGACGAAATGCACAGTGTAGTACATTGTATATGAGTGAGTTGCACTGAAAAACTTAGAATTTACTGAAAAAACCCGCATTAGACGAAATGCACAGTGTAGTACATAGTATATGAGTGAGTTGCACTGAAAAACTTGAATTTACTGAAAAAACCCCCATTAGACGAAATGAACAGTGTAGTACATAGTATATGAGTGAGTTTGCACTGAAAAACTTAGAATTTACTGAAAAAACCCGCATTAGACGAAATGCACAGTGTAGTACATTGTATATGAGTGAGTTGCACTGAAAAACTTAGAATTTACTGAAAAACCCGCATTAGACGAAATGCACAGTGTAGTACATTGTATATGAGTGAGTTGCACTGAAAAACTTAGAATTTACTGAAAAACCCGCATTAGACGAAATGCACAGTGTAGTACATTGTGTATGAGTGAGTTGCACTGAAAAACTTAGAATTTACTGAAAAACCCGCATTAGACGAAATGCACAGTGTAGTACATTGTATATGAGTGAGTTGCACTGAAAAACTTAGAATTTACTGAAAAACCCGCATTAGACGAAATGCACAGTGTAGTACATTGTATATGAGTGAGTTGCACTGAAAAACTTAGAATTTACTGAAAAACCCGCATTAGACGAAATGCACAGTGTAGTACATTGAATATGAGTGCGTTGCACTGAAAAACTTAGAATTTACTGAAAAACCCGCATTAGACGAAATGCACAGTGTAGTACATTGTATATGAGTGAGTTGCACTGGAAAATTTAGAATTTACTGAAAAACCCGCATTAGACGAAATGCACAGTGTAGTACATTGTATATGAGTGAGTTGCACTGAAAAACTTAGAATTTTCTGGAAAACCCGCATTAGACGAAATGTACAGTGTAGTACATAGTATATGAGTGAGTTGCACTGAAAAACTTAGAATTTACTGAAAAACCCGCATTAGACGAAATGCATAGTGTAGTACATTGTATATGAGTGAGTTGCACTGAAAAACTTAGAATTTACTGAAAAACCCGCATTAGACGAAATGCACAGTGTAGTACATTGTATATGAGTGAGTTGCACTGAAAAACTTAGAATTTACTGAAAAACCCGCATTACACGAAATGTACAGTGTAGTACATAGTATATGAGTGAGTTGCACTGAAAAACTTAGAATTTACTGAAAAACCCGCATTAGACGAAATGCACAGTGTAGTACATTGTATATGAGTGAGTTGCACTGAAAAATTTAGAATTTACTGAAAAACCGGCATTAGACGAAATCCACAGTGTAGTACATTGTATATGAGTGAGTTGCACTGAAAAACTTAGAATTTACTGAAAAACCCGCATTAGACAAAATGCACAGTGTAGTACATTGTATATGAGTGAGTTGCACTGAAAAATTTAGAATTTACTGAAAAACCGGCATTAGACGAAATCCACAGTGTAGTACATTGTATATGAGTGAGTTGCACTGAAAAACTTAGAATTTACTGAAAAACCCGCATTAGACGAAATGCACAGTGTAGTACATTGTATATGAGTGAGTTGCACTGAAAACCTTAGAATTTACTGAAAAACCCGCATTAGACGAAATGCACAGTGTAGTACATTGTATATGAGTGAGTTGCACTGAAAAACTTAGAATTTACTGAAAACCCGCATTAGACTAAATGCACAGTGTAGTATATTGTATATGAGTGAGTTGCACTGAAAAACTTAGAATTTACTGAAAAACCCGCATTAGACGAAATGCACAGTGTAGTACATTGTATATGAGTGAGTTGCACTGAAAAACTTAGAATTTACTGAAAAACCCGCATTAGACGAAATGCACAGTGTAGTACATTGTATATGAGTGAGTTGCACTGAAAAACTTAGAATTTACTGAAAAACCCGCATTAGACGAAATGCACAGTGTAGTACATTGTATATGAGTGAGTTGCACTAATAAACTTAGAATTTACTGAAAAAAACCGCATTAGACGAAATGCACAGTGTAGTACATTGTATATGAGTGAGTTGCACTGAAAAACTTAGAATTTACTGAAAAACCCGCATTAGACGAAATGCACAGTGTAGTACATTGTGTATGAGTGAGTTGCACTGAAAAACTTAGAATTTACTGAAAAACCCGCATTAGACGAAATGCACAGTGTAGTACATTGTATATGAGTGCGTTGCACTGAAAAACTTAGAATTTACTGAAAAACCCGCATTAGACGAAATGCACAGTGTAGTACATTGTATATGAGTGAGTTGCACTGAAAAACTAAGAATTTACTAAAAACCCGCATTAGACTAAATACACAGTGTAGTACATTGTATATGAGTGAGTTGCACTGAAAAACTTAGAATTTACTGAAAAACCCGCATTAGACGAAATGCACAGTGTAGTACATTGTATATGAGTGAGTTGCACTGAAAAATTTAGAATTTACTGAAAAACCCGCATTAGACCAAATGCACAGTGTAGTACATTGTATATGAGTGAGTTGCACTGAAAAACTTAGAATTTACTGAAAAACCCGCATTAGACGAAATGTACAGTGTAGTACATAGTATATGAGTGAGTTGCACTGAAAAACTTAGAATTTACTGAAAAATCCGCATTAGACGAAATGCACAGTGTAGTACATTGTATATGAGTGAGTTGCACTGAAAAACTTAGAATTTACTGAAAAACCCGCATTGGATGAAATGTACAGTGTAGTACATTGTATATGAGTGAGTTGCACTGAAAAACTTAGAATTTACTGAAAAACCCGCATTAGACGAAATGCACAGTGTAGTACATTGTATATGAGTGAGTTGCACTGAAAAACTTAGAATTTACTGAAAAACCCGCATTAGACGAAATGCACAGTGTAGTACATTGTATATGAGTGAGTTGCACTTAAAAACTTAGAATTTACTGAAAAACCCGCATTAGACGAAATGTACAGTGTAGTACATAGTATATGAGTGAGTTGCACTGAAAAACTTAGAATTTACTGAAAAACCCGCATTAGACGAAATGTACAGTGTAGTACATAGTATATGAGTGAGTTGCACTGAAAAACTTAGAATTTACTGAAAAATCCGCATTAGACGAAATGCACAGTGTAGTACATTGTATATGAGTGAGTTGCACTGAAAAACTTAGAATTTACTGAAAAACCCGCATTAGATGAAATGTACAGTGTAGTACATTGTATATGAGTGAGTTGCACTGAAAAACTTAGAATTTACTGAAAAAACCGCATTAGACGAAATGCACAGTGTAGTACATTGTATATGAGTGAGTTGCACTGAAAAACTTAGAATTTACTGAAAAACCCGCATTAGACGAAATGCACAGTGTAGTACATTGTATATGAGTGAGTTGCACTGAAAAACTTAGAATTTACTGAAAAACCCGCATTAGACGAAATGTACAGTGTAGTACATAGTATATGACTGAGTTGCACTGAAAAACTTAGAATTTACTGAAAAACCCGCATTAGACGAAATGCACAGTGTAGTACATTGTATATGAGTGAGTTGCACTGAAAAACTTAGAATTTACTGAAAAACCCGCATTAGACGAAATGCACAGTGTAGTACATTGTATATGAGTGAGTTGCACTGAAAAACTTAGAATTTACTGAAAAACCCGCATTAGACGAAATGCACAGTGTAGTACATTGTATATGAGTGAGTTGCACTGAAAAACTTAGAATTTACTGAAAAACCCGCATTAGACGAAATGCACAGTGTAGTACATTGTATATGAGTGAGTTGCACTGAAAAACTTAGAATTTACTGAAAAACCCGCATTAGACGAAATCCACAGTGTAGTACATTGTATATGAGTGAGTTGCACTGAAAAACTTAGAATTTACTGAAAAACCCGCATTAGACGAAATGCACAGTGTAGTACATTGTATATGAGTGAGTTGCACTGAAAAACTTAGAATTTACTGAAAAACCCGCATTAGACGAAATGCACAGTGTAGTACATTGTATATGAGTGAGTTGCACTGAAAAACTTAGAATTTATTGAAAAACCCGCATTAGACGAAATGCACAGTGTAGTACATTGTATATGAGTGAGTTGCACTGAAAAACTTAGAATTTACTGAAAAACCCGCATTAGACGAAATGCACAGTGTAGTACATTGTATATGAGTGAGTTGCACTGAAAAACTTAGAATTTACTGAAAAACCCGCATTAGACGAAATGCACAGTGTAGTACATTGTATATGAGTGAGTTGCACTGAAAAATTTAGAATTTACTGAAAAACCCGCATTAGACGAAATCCACAGTGTAGTACATTGTATATGAGTGAGTTGCACTGAAAAACTTAGAATTTACTGAAAAACCCGCATTAGACGAAATGCACAGTGTAGTACATTGTATATGAGTGAGTTGCACTGAAAAACTTAGAATTTACTGAAAAACCCGCATTAGACGAAATGCACAGTGTAGTACATTGTATATGAGTGAGTTGCACTGAAAAACTTAGAATTTACTGAAAAACCCGCATTAGACGAAATGCACAGTGTAGTACATTGTATATGAGTGAGTTGCACTGAAAAACTTAGAATTTACTGAAAAAACCGCATTAGACGAAATGCACAGTGTAGTACATTGTATATGAGTGAGTTGCACTGAAAAACTTAGAATTTACTGAAAAACCCGCATTAGATGAAATGCACAGTGTAGTACATTGTATATGAGTGAGTTGCACTGAAAAATTTAGAATTTACTGAAAAACCCGCATTAGATGAAATCCACAGTGTAGTACATTGTATATGAGTGAGTTGCACTGAAAAACTTAGATATACTGAAAAACCCGCATTAGACGAAATGCACAGTGTAGTACATTGTATATGAGTGAGTTGCACTGAAAAACTTAGAATTTACTGAAAAACCCGCATTAGACGAAATGCACAGTGTAGTACATTGTATATGAGTGAGTTGCACTGAAAAACTTAGAATTTACTGAAAACCCGCATTAGACTAAATGCACAGTGTAGTACATTGTATATGAGTGAGTTGCACTGAAAAACTTAGAATTTACTGAAAAACCCGCATTAGACGAAATGCACAGTGTAGTACATTGTATATGAGTGAGTTGCACTGAAAAACTTAGAATTTACTGAAAAACCCGCATTAGACGAAATGCACAGTGTAGTACATTGTATATGAGTGAGTTGCACTGAAAAACTTAGAATTTACTGAAAAACCCGCATTAGACGAAATGCACAGTGTAGTACATTGTATATGAGTGAGTTGCACTGAAAAACTTAGAATTTACTGAAAAAACCGCATTAGACGAAATGCACAGTGTAGTACATTGTATATGAGTGAGTTGCACTGAAAAACTTAGAATTTACTGAAAAACCCGCATTAGACGAAATGCACAGTGTAGTACATTGTATATGAGTGAGTTGCACTGAAAAACTTAGAATTTACTGAAAAACCCGCATTAGACGAAATGCACAGTGTAGTACATTGTATATGAGTGAGTTGCACTGAAAAACTTAGAATTTACTGAAAAACCCGCATTAGACGAAATGCACAGTGTAGTACATTGTATATGAGTGAGTTGCACTGAAAAACTTAGAATTTACTGAAAAACCCGCATTAGACGAAATGCACAGTGTAGTACATTGTATATGAGTGAGTTGCACTGAAAAACTTAGAATTTACTGAAAAACCCGCATTAGACGAAATGCACAGTGTAGTACATTGTATATGAGTGAGTTGCACTGAAAAACTTAGAATTTACTGAAAAACCCGCATTAGACGAAATCCACAGTGTAGTACATTGTATATGAGTGAGTTGCACTGAAAAACTTAGAATTTACTGAAAAACCCGCATTAGACGAAATCCACAGTGTAGTACATTGTATATGAGTGAGTTGCACTGAAAAATTTAGAATTTACTGAAAAACCCGCATTAGACGAAATGCACAGTGTAGTACATTGTATATGAGTGAGTTGCACTGAAAAACTTAGAATTTACTGAAAAACCCGCATTAGACGAAATGCACAGTGTAGTACATTGTATATGAGTGAGTTGCACTGAAAAACTTAGAATTTGCTGAAAAACCCGCATTAGACGAAATGCACAGTGTAGTACATTGTATATGAGTGAGTTGCACTGAAAAACTTAGAATTTACTGAAAAACCCGCATTAGACAAAATGCACAGTGTAGTACATTGTATATGAGTGAGTTGCACTGAAAAACTTAGAATTTACTGAAAAACCCGCATTAGACGAAATGCACAGTGTAGTACATTGTATATGAGTGAGTTGCACTGAAAAACTTAGAATTTACTGAAAAACCCGCATTAGACGAAATGCACAGTGTAGTACATTGTATATGAGTGAGTTGCACTGAAAAACTTAGAATTTACTGAAAAACCCGCATTAGACGAAATGCACAGTGTAGTACATTGTATATGAGTGAGTTGCACTGAAAAATTTAGAATTTACTGAAAAACCCGCATTAGACGAAATCCACAGTGTAGTACATTGTATATGAGTGAGTTGCACTGAAAAACTTAGAATTTACTGAAAAACCCGCATTAGACGAAATGCACAGTGTAGTACATTGTATATGAGTGAGTTGCACTGAAAAACTTAGAATTTACTGAAAAACCCGCATTAGACGAAATGCACAGTGTAGTACATTGTATATGAGTGAGTTGCACTGAAAAACTTAGAATTTACTGAAAAACCCGCATTAGACGAAATGCACAGTGTAGTACATTGTATATGAGTGAGTTGCACTGAAAAACTTAGAATTTACTGAAAAACCCGCATTAGACGAAATGCACAGTGTAGTACATTGTATATGAGTGAGTTGCACTGAAAAATTTAGAATTTACTGAAAAACCCGCATTAGACGAAATGCACAGTGTAGTACATTGTATATGAGTGAGTTGCACTGAAAAACTTAGAATTTACTGAAAAACCCGCATTAGACGAAATGCACAGTGTAGTACATTGTATATGAGTGAGTTGCACTGAAAAACTTAGAATTTACTGAAAAACCCGCATTAGACGAAATGTACAGTGTTGTACATTGTATATGAGTGAGTTGCACTGAAAAACTTAGAATTTACTGAAAAACCCGCATTAGACGAAATGCACAGTGTAGTACATTTTATATGAGTGAGTTGCACTGAAAAACGTAGAATTTACTGAAAAAACCGCATTAGATGAAATGCACAGTGTAGTACATTGTATATGAGTGAGTTGCACTGAAAAACTTAGAATTTACTGAAAAACCCGCATTAGATGAAATGCACAGTGTAGTACATTGTATATGAGTGAGTTGCACTGAAAAATTTAGAATTTACTGAAAAACCCGCATTAGATGAAATCCATAGTGTAGTACATTGTATATGAGTGAGTTGCACTGAAAAACTTAGAATTTACTGAAAAACCCGCATTAGACGAAATGCACAGTGTAGTACATTGTATATGAGTGAGTTGCACTGAAAACCTTAGAATTTACTGAAAAACCCGCATTAGACGAAATGCACAGTGTAGTACATTGTATATGAGTGAGTTGCACTGAAAAACTTCGAATTTACTGAAAACCCGCATTAGACTAAATGCACAGTGTAGTACATTGTATATGAGTGAGTTGCACTGAAAAACTTAGAATTTACTGAAAAACCCGCATTAGACGAAATGCACAGTGTAGTACATTGTATATGAGTGAGTTGCACTGAAAAACTTAGAATTTACTGAAAAACCCGCATTAGACGAAATGCACAGTGTAGTACATTGTATATGAGTGAGTTGCACTGAAAAACTTAGAATTTACTGAAAAACCCGCATTAGACGAAATGCACAGTGTAGTACATTGTATATGAGTGAGTTGCACTGAAAAACTTAGAATTTACTGAAAAAACCGCATTAGACGAAATGCACAGTGTAGTACATTGTATATGAGTGAGTTGCACTGAAAAACTTAGAATTTACTGAAAAACCCGCATTAGACGAAATGCACAGTGTAGTACATTGTATATGAGTGAGTTGCACTGAAAAACTTAGAATTTACTGAAAAACCCGCATTAGATGAAATGCACAGTGTAGTACATTGTATATGAGTGAGTTGCACTGAAAAACTTAGAATTTACTGAAAAACCCGCATTAGACGAAATGCACAGTGTAGTACATTGTATATGAGTGAGTTGCACTGAAAACCTTAGAATTTACTGAAAAACCCGCATTAGACGAAATGCACAGTGTAGTACATTGTATATGAGTGAGTTGCACTGAAAAACTTAGAATTTACTGAAAACCCGCATTAGACTAAATGCACAGTGTAGTACATTGTATATGAGTGAGTTGCACTGAAAAACTTAGAATTTACTGAAAAACCCGCATTAGACGAAATGCACAGTGTAGTACATTGTATATGAGTGAGTTGCACTGAAAAACTTAGAATTTACTGAAAAACCCGCATTAGACGAAATGCACAGTGTAGTACATTGTATATGAGTGAGTTGCACTGAAAAACTTAGAATTTACTGAAAAACCCGCATTAGACGAAATGCACAGTGTAGTACATTGTATATGAGTGAGTTGCACTGAAAAACTTAGAATTTACTGAAAAAACCGCATTAGACGAAATGCACAGTGTAGTACATTGTATATGAGTGAGTTGCACTGAAAAACTTAGAATTTACTGAAAAACCCGCATTAGACGAAATGCACAGTGTAGTACATTGTATATGAGTGAGTTGCACTGAAAAACTTAGAATTTACTGAAAAACCCGCATTAGACGAAATGCACAGTGTAGTACATTGTATATGAGTGAGTTGCACTGAAAAACTTAGAATTTACTGAAAAACCCGCATTAGACGAAATGCACAGTGTAGTACATTGTATATGAGTGAGTTGCACTGAAAAACTTAGAATTTACTGAAAAACCCGCATTAGACGAAATGCACAGTGTAGTACATTGTATATGAGTGAGTTGCACTGAAAAACTTAGAATTTACTGAAAAACCGCATTAGACGAAATCCACAGTGTAGTACATTGTATATGAGTGAGTTGCACTGAAAAACTTAGAATTTACTGAAAAACCCGCATTAGACGAAATCCACAGTGTAGTACATTGTATATGAGTGAGTTGCACTGAAAAATTTAGAATTTACTGAAAAACCCGCATTAGACGAAATGCACAGTGTAGTACATTGTATATGAGTGAGTTGCACTGAAAAACTTAGAATTTACTGAAAAACCCGCATTAGACGAAATGCACAGTGTAGTACATTGTATATGAGTGAGTTGCACTGAAAAACTTAGAATTTACTGAAAAACCCGCATTAGACGAAATCCACAGTGTAGTACATTGTATATGAGTGAGTTGCACTAAAAAACTTAGAATTTACTGAAAAAACCGCATTAGACGAAATGCACAGTGTAGTACATTGTATATGAGTGAGTTGCACTGAAAAACTTAGAATTTACTGAAAAACCCGCATTAGACGAAATGCACAGTGTAGTACATTGTATATGAGTGAGTTGCACTGAAAAATTTAGAATTTACTGAAAAACCCGCATTAGATGAAATCCACAGTGTAGTACATTGTATATGAGTGAGTTGCACTGAAAAACTTAGAATTTACTGAAAAAACCGCATTAGACGAAATGCACAGTGTAGTACATTGTATATGAGTGAGTTGCACTGAAAACCTTAGAATTTACTGAAAAACCCGCATTAGACGAAATGCACAGTGTAGTACATTGTATATGAGTGAGTTGCACTGAAAAACTTAGAATTTACTGAAAACCCGCATTAGACTAAATGCACAGTGTAGTACATTGTATATGAGTGAGTTGCACTGAAAAAATTAGAATTTACTGAAAAACCCGCATTAGACGAAATGCACAGTGTAGTACATTGTATATGAGTGAGTTGCACTGAAAAACTTAGAATTTACTGAAAAACCCGCATTAGACGAAATGCACAGTGTAGTACATTGTATATGAGTGAGTTGCACTGAAAAACTTAGAATTTACTGAAAAACCCGCATTAGACGAAATGCACAGTGTAGTACATAGTATATGAGTGAGTTGCACTGAAAAACTTAGAATTTACTGAAAAACCCGCATTAGACGAAATGCACAGTGTAGTACATTGTATATGAGTGAGTTGCACTGAAAAATTTAGAATTTACTGAAAAACCCACATTAGACGAAATGCACAGTGTAGTACATTGTATATGAGTGAGTTGCACTGAAAAACTTAGAATTTACTGAAAAACCCGCATTAGACGAAATGTACAGTGTAGTACATAGTATATGAGTGAGTTGCACTGAAAAACTTAGAATTTACTTAAAAATCCGCATTAGACGAAATGCACAGTGTAGTACATTGTATATGAGTGAGTTGCACTGAAAAACTTAGAATTTACTGAAAACCCGCATTAGACTAAATACACAGTGTAGTACATTGTATATGAGTGAGTTGCACTGAAAAACTTAGAATTTACTGAAAAACCCGCATTAGACGAAATGCACAGTGTAGTACATAGTATATGAGTGAGTTGCATTGAAAAACTTAGAATTTACTGAAAAACCCGCATTAGACGAAATGCACAGTGTAGTACATTGTATATGAGTGAGTTGCACTGAAAAACTTAGAATTTACTGAAAAACCCGCATTAGACGAAATGCACAGTGTAGTACATTGTATATGAGTGAGTTGCACTGAAAAATTTAGAATTTACTGAAAAACCCGCATTAGACGAAATCCACAGTGTAGTACATTGTATATGAGTGAGTTGCACTGAAAAACTTAGAATTTACTGAAAAACCCGCATTAGACGAAATGCACAGTGTAGTACATTGTATATGAGTGAGTTGCACTGAAAAACTTAGAATTTACTGAAAAACCCGCATTAGACGAAATGCACAGTGTAGTACATTGTATATGAGTGAGTTGCACTGAAAAACTTAGAATTTACTGAAAAACCCCCATTAGACGAAATGTACAGTGTAGTACATAGTATATGAGTGAGTTGCACTGAAAAACTTAGAATTTACTGAAAAACCCGCATTAGACGAAATGCACAGTGTAGTACATTGTATATGAGTGAGTTGCACTGAAAAACTTAGAATTTACTGAAAAACCCGCATTAGACGAAATGCACAGTGTAGTACATTGTATATGAGTGAGTTGCACTGAAAAACTTAGAATTTACTAAAAACTCGCATTAGACTAAATACACAGTGTAGTACATTGTATATGAGTGAGTTGCACTGAAAAACTTAGAATTTACTGAAAAACCCGCATTAGACGAAATGCACAGTGTAGTACATAGTATATGAGTGAGTTGCACTGAAAAACTTAGAATTTACTGAAAAACCCACATTAGACGAAATGCACAGTGTAGTACATTGTATATGAGTGAGTTGCACTGAAAAATTTAGAATTTACTGAAAATCCCGCATTAGACGAAATGCACAGTGTAGTACATTGTATATGAGTGAGTTGCACTGAAAAACTTAGAATTTACTGAAAAACCCGCATTAGACGAAATGCACAGTGTAGTACATTGTATATGAGTGAGTTGCACTGAAAAATTTAGAATTTACTGAAAAACCCGCATTAGATGAAATCCACAGTGTAGTACATTGTATATGAGTGAGTTGCACTGAAAAACTTAGAATTTACTGAAAAACCCGCATTAGACGAAATGCACAGTGTAGTACATTGTATATGAGTGAGTTGCACTGAAAACCTTAGAATTTACTGAAAAACCCGCATTAGACGAAATGCACAGTGTAGTACATTGTATATGAGTGAGTTGCACTGAAAAACTTAGAATTTACTGAAAACCCGCATTAGACTAAATGCACAGAGTAGTACATTGTATATGAGTTAGTTGCACTGAAAAACTTAGAATTTACTGAAAAACCCGCATTAGACGAAATGCACAGTGTAGTACATAGTATATGAGTGAGTTGCACTGAAAAACTTAGAATTTACTGAAAAACCCGCATTAGACGAAATGCACAGTGTAGTACATTGTATATGAGTGAGTTGCACTGAAAAATTTAGAATTTACTGAAAAACCCGCATTAGACGAAATGCACAGTGTAGTACATTGTATATGAGTGAGTTGCACTGAAAAACTTAGAATTTACTGAAAAACCCGCATTAGACGAAATGCACAGTGTAGTACATTGTATATGAGTGAGTTGCACTGAAAAACTTAGAATTTACTGAAAAACCCGCATTAGACGAAATGCACAGTGTAGTACATTGTATATGAGTGAGTTGCACTGAAAAACTTAGAATTTACTGAAAAAACCGCATTAGACGAAATGCACAGTGTAGTACATTGTATATGAGTGAGTTGCACTGAAAAACTTAGAATTTACTGAAAAACCCGCATTAGACGAAATGCACAGTGTAGTACATTGTATATGAGTGAGTTGCACTGAAAAACTTAGAATTTACTGAAAAACCCGCATTAGACGAAATGCACAGTGTAGTACATTGTATATGAGTGAGTTGCACTGAAAAACTTAGAATTTACTGAAAAACCCGCATTAGACGAAATGCACAGTGTAGTACATTGTATATGAGTGAGTTGCACTGAAAAACTTAGAATTTACTGAAAAACCCGCATTAGACGAAATGCACAGTGTAGTACATTGTATATGAGTGAGTTGCACTGAAAAACTTAGAATTTACTGAAAAACCCGCATTAGACGAAATGCACAGTGTAGTACATTGTATATGAGTGAGTTGCACTGAAAAACTTAGAATTTACTGAAAAACCCGCATTAGACGAAATGCACAGTGTAGTACATTGTATATGAGTGAGTTGCACTGAAAAACTTAGAATTTACTGAAAAACCCGCATTAGACGAAATCCACAGTGTAGTACATTGTATATGAGTGAGTTGCACTAAAAAACTTAGAATTTACTGAAAAAACCGCATTAGACGAAATGCACAGTGTAGTACATTGTATATGAGTGAGTTGCACTGAAAAACTTAGAATTTACTGAAAAACCCGCATTAGACGAAATGCACAGTGTAGTACATTGTATATGAGTGAGTTGCACTGAAAAATTTAGAATTTACTGAAAAACCCGCATTAGATGAAATCCACAGTGTAGTACATTGTATATGAGTGAGTTGCACTGAAAAACTTAGAATTTACTGAAAAACCCGCATTAGACGAAATGCACAGTGTAGTACATTGTATATGAGTGAGTTGCACTGAAAACCTTAGAATTTACTGAAAAACCCGCATTAGACGAAATGCACAGTGTAGTACATTGTATATGAGTGAGTTGCACTGAAAAACTTAGAATTTACTGAAAACCCGCATTAGACTAAATGCACAGTGTAGTACATTGTATATGAGTGAGTTGCACTGAAAAACTTAGAATTTACTGAAAAACCCGCATTAGACGAAATGCACAGTGTAGTACATTGTATATGAGTGAGTTGCACTGAAAAACTTAGAATTTACTGAAAAACCCGCATTAGACGAAATGCACAGTGTAGTACATTGTATATGAGTGAGTTGCACTGAAAAACTTAGAATTTACTGAAAAACCCGCATTAGACGAAATGCACAGTGTAGTACATAGTATATGAGTGAGTTGCACTGAAAAACTTAGAATTTACTGAAAAACCCGCATTAGACGAAATGCACAGTGTAGTACATTGTATATGAGTGAGTTGCACTGAAAAATTTAGAATTTACTGAAAAACCCACATTAGACGAAATGCACAGTGTAGTACATTGTATATGAGTGAGTTGCACTGAAAAACTTAGAATTTACTGAAAAACCCGCATTAGACGAAATGTACAGTGTAGTACATAGTATATGAGTGAGTTGCACTGAAAAACTTAGAATTTACTTAAAAATCCGCATTAGACGAAATGCACAGTGTAGTACATTGTATATGAGTGAGTTGCACTGAAAAACTTAGAATTTACTGAAAACCCGCATTAGACTAAATACACAGTGTAGTACATTGTATATGAGTGAGTTGCACTGAAAAACTTAGAATTTACTGAAAAACCCGCATTAGACGAAATGCACAGTGTAGTACATAGTATATGAGTGAGTTGCATTGAAAAACTTAGAATTTACTGAAAAACCCGCATTAGACGAAATGCACAGTGTAGTACATTGTATATGAGTGAGTTGCACTGAAAAACTTAGAATTTACTGAAAAACCCGCATTAGACGAAATGCACAGTGTAGTACATTGTATATGAGTGAGTTGCACTGAAAAATTTAGAATTTACTGAAAAACCCGCATTAGACGAAATCCACAGTGTAGTACATTGTATATGAGTGAGTTGCACTGAAAAACTTAGAATTTACTGAAAAACCCGCATTAGACGAAATGCACAGTGTAGTACATTGTATATGAGTGAGTTGCACTGAAAAACTTAGAATTTACTGAAAAACCCGCATTAGACGAAATGCACAGTGTAGTACATTGTATATGAGTGAGTTGCACTGAAAAACTTAGAATTTACTGAAAAACCCCCATTAGACGAAATGTACAGTGTAGTACATAGTATATGAGTGAGTTGCACTGAAAAACTTAGAATTTACTGAAAAACCCGCATTAGACGAAATGCACAGTGTAGTACATTGTATATGAGTGAGTTGCACTGAAAAACTTAGAATTTACTGAAAAACCCGCATTAGACGAAATGCACAGTGTAGTACATTGTATATGAGTGAGTTGCACTGAAAAACTTAGAATTTACTAAAAACTCGCATTATACTAAATACACAGTGTAGTACATTGTATATGAGTGAGTTGCACTGAAAAACTTAGAATTTACTGAAAAACCCGCATTAGACGAAATGCACAGTGTAGTACATAGTATATGAGTGAGTTGCACTGAAAAACTTAGAATTTACTGAAAAACCCACATTAGACGAAATGCACAGTGTAGTACATTGTATATGAGTGAGTTGCACTGAAAAATTTAGAATTTACTGAAAATCCCGCATTAGACGAAATGCACAGTGTAGTACATTGTATATGAGTGAGTTGCACTGAAAAACTTAGAATTTACTGAAAAACCCGCATTAGACGAAATGCACAGTGTAGTACATTGTATATGAGTGAGTTGCACTGAAAAATTTAGAATTTACTGAAAAACCCGCATTAGATGAAATCCACAGTGTAGTACATTGTATATGAGTGAGTTGCACTGAAAAACTTAGAATTTACTGAAAAACCCGCATTAGACGAAATGCACAGTGTAGTACATTGTATATGAGTGAGTTGCACTGAAAACCTTAGAATTTACTGAAAAACCCGCATTAGACGAAATGCACAGTGTAGTACATTGTATATGAGTGAGTTGCACTGAAAAACTTAGAATTTACTGAAAACCCGCATTAGACTAAATGCACAGAGTAGTACATTGTATATGAGTTAGTTGCACTGAAAAACTTAGAATTTACTGAAAAACCCGCATTAGACGAAATGCACAGTGTAGTACATAGTATATGAGTGAGTTGCACTGAAAAACTTAGAATTTACTGAAAAACCCGCATTAGACGAAATGCACAGTGTAGTACATTGTATATGAGTGAGTTGCACTGAAAAATTTAGAATTTACTGAAAAACCCGCATTAGACGAAATGCACAGTGTAGTACATTGTATATGAGTGAGTTGCACTGAAAAACTTAGAATTTACTGAAAAACCCGCATTAGACGAAATGCACAGTGTAGTACATTGTATATGAGTGAGTTGCACTGAAAAACTTAGAATTTACTGAAAAACCCGCATTAGACGAAATGCACAGTGTAGTACATTGTATATGAGTGAGTTGCACTGAAAAACTTAGAATTTACTGAAAAAACCGCATTAGACGAAATGCACAGTGTAGTACATTGTATATGAGTGAGTTGCACTGAAAAACTTAGAATTTACTGAAAAACCCGCATTAGACGAAATGCACAGTGTAGTACATTGTATATGAGTGAGTTGCACGAAAAACTTAGAATTTACTGAAAAACCCGCATTAGACGAAATGCACAGTGTAGTACATTGTATATGAGTGAGTTGCACTGAAAAACTTAGAATTTACTGAAAAACCCGCATTAGACGAAATGCACAGTGTAGTACATTGTATATGAGTGAGTTGCACTGAAAACCTTAGAATTTACTGAAAAACCCGCATTAGACGAAATGCACAGTGTAGTACATTGTATATGAGTGAGTTGCACTGAAAAACTTAGAATTTACTGAAAACCCGCATTAGACTAAATGCACAGAGTAGTACATTGTATATGAGTGAGTTGCACTGAAAAACTTAGAATTTACTGAAAAACCCGCATTAGACGAAATGCACAGTGTAGTACATAGTATATGAGTGAGTTGCACTGAAAAACTTAGAATTTACTGAAAAACCCGCATTAGACGAAATGCACAGTGTAGTACATTGTATATGAGTGAGTTGCACTGAAAAATTTAGAATTTACTGAAAAACCCGCATTAGACGAAATGCACAGTGTAGTACATTGTATATGAGTGAGTTGCACTGAAAAACTTAGAATTTACTGAAAAACCCGCATTAGACGAAATGCACAGTGTAGTACATTGTATATGAGTGAGTTGCACTGAAAAACTTAGAATTTACTGAAAAACCCGCATTAGACGAAATGCACAGTGTAGTACATTGTATATGAGTGAGTTGCACTGAAAAACTTAGAATTTACTGAAAAAACCGCATTAGACGAAATGCACAGTGTAGTACATTGTATATGAGTGAGTTGCACTGAAAAACTTAGAATTTACTGAAAAACCCGCATTAGACGAAATGCACAGTGTAGTACATTGTATATGAGTGAGTTGCACTGAAAAACTTAGAATTTACTGAAAAACCCGCATTAGACGAAATGCACAGTGTAGTACATTGTATATGAGTGAGTTGCACTGAAAAACTTAGAATTTACTAAAAACCCGCATTAGACTAAATACACAGTGTAGTACATTGTATATGAGTGAGTTGCACTGAAAAACTTAGAATTTACTGAAAAACCCGCATTAGACGAAATGCACAGTGTAGTACATAGTATATGAGTGAGTTGCACTGAAAAACTTAGAATTTACTGAAAAACCGCATTAGACGAAATGCACAGTGTAGTACATTGTATATGAGTGAGTTGCACTGAAAAATTTAGAATTTACTGAAAAACCCGCATTAGACGAAATGCACAGTGTAGTACATTGTATATGAGTGAGTTGCACTGAAAAACTTAGAATTTACTGAAAAACCCGCATTAGACGAAATGCACAGTGTAGTACATTGTATATGAGTGAGTTGCACTGAAAAACTTAGAATTTACTGAAAAACCCGCATTAGACGAAATGCACAGTGTAGTACATTGTATATGAGTGAGTTGCACTGAAAAACTTAGAATTTACTAAAAACCCGCATTAGACTAAATACACAGTGTAGTACATTGTATATGAGTGAGTTGCACTGAAAAACTTAGAATTTACTGAAAAACCCGCATTAGACGAAATGCACAGTGTAGTACATAGTATATGAGTTAGTTGCACTGAAAAACTTAGAATTTACTGAAAAACCCGCATTAGACGAAATGCACAGTGTAGTACATTGTATATGAGTGAGTTGCACTGAAAAATTTAGAATTTACTGAAAATCCCGCATTAGACGAAATGCACAGTGTAGTACATTGTATATGAGTGAGTTGCACTGAAAAACTTAGAATTTACTGAAAAACCCGCATTAGACGAAATGTACAGTGTAGTACATAGTATATGAGTGAGTTGCACTGAAAAACTTAGAATTTACTGAAAAATCCGCATTAGACGAAATGCACAGTGTAGTACATTGTATATGAGTGAGTTGCACTGAAAAACATAGAATTTACTGAAAAACCCGCATTAGATGAAATGTACAGTGTAGTACATTGTATATGAGTGAGTTGCACTGAAAAACTTAGAATTTTCTGAAAAACCCGCATTAGACGAAATGCACAGTGTAGTACATTGTATATGAGTGAGTTGCACTGAAAAACTTAGAATTTACTGAAAACACGCATTAGACTAAATACACAGTGTAGTACATTGTATATGAGTGAGTTGCACTGAAAAACTTAGAATTTACTGAAAAACCCGCATTAGACGAAATGTACAGTGTAGTACATAGTATATGAGTGAGTTGCATTGAAAAACTTAGAATTTACTGAAAAACCCGCATTAGACGAAATGCACAGTGTAGTACATTGTATATGAGTGAGTTGCACTGAAAAACTTAGAATTTACTGAAAAACCCGCATTAGACGAAATGCACAGTGTAGTACATTGTATATGAGTGAGTTGCACTGAAAAATTTAGAATTTACTGAAAAACCCGCATTAGACGAAATCCACAGTGTAGTATATTGTATATGAGTGAGTTGCACTGAAAACCTTAGAATTTACTGAAAAACCCGCATTAGACGAAATGCACAGTGTAGTACATTGTATATGAGTGAGTTGCACTGAAAAACTTAGAATTTACTGAAAAACCCGCATTAGACGAAATGCACAGTGTAGTACATAGTATATGAGTGAGTTGCACTGAAAAACTTAGAATTTACTGAAAAACCCCCATTAGACGAAATGTACAGTGTAGTACATAGTATATGAGTGAGTTGCACTGAAAAACTTAGAATTTACTGATAAACCCGCATTAGACGAAATGCACAGTGTAGTACATTGTATATGAGTGAGTTGCACTGAAAAACTTAGAATTTACTGAAAAACCCGCATTAGACGAAATGCACAGTGTAGTACATTGTATATGAGTGAGTTGCACTGAAAAACTTAGAATTTACTGAAAAACCCGCATTAGACGAAATGCACAGTGTAGTACATTGTATATGAGTGAGTTGCACTGAAAAACTTAGAATTTACTGAAAAACCCGCATTAGACGAAATGCACAGTGTAGTACATTGTATATGAGTGAGTTGCACTGAAAAACTTAGAATTTACTGAAAAACCCGCATTAGACGAAATGCACAGTGTAGTACATTGTATATGAGTGAGTTGCACTGAAAAACTTAGAATTTACTGAAAAACCCGCATTAGACGAAATGCACAGTGTAGTACATTGAATATGAGTGCGTTGCACTGAAAAACTTAGAATTTACTGAAAAACCCGCATTAGACGAAATGCACAGTGTAGTACATTGTATATGAGTGAGTTGCACTGGAAAATTTAGAATTTACTGAAAAACCCGCATTAGACGAAATGCACAGTGTAGTACATTGTATATGAGTGAGTTGCACTGAAAAACTTAGAATTTACTGAAAAACCCGCATTAGACGAAATGCACAGTGTAGTACATTGTATATGAGTGAGTTGCACTGAAAAACTTAGAATTTACTGAAAAACCCGCATTACACGAAATGTACAGTGTAGTACATAGTATATGACTGAGTTGCACTGAAAAACTTAGAATTTACTGAAAAACCCGCATTAGACGAAATGCACAGTGTAGTACATTGTATATGAGTGAGTTGCACTGAAAAACTTAGAATTTACTGAAAAACCCGCATTAGACGAAATGCACAGTGTAGTACATTGTATATGAGTGAGTTGCACTGAAAAACTTAGAACTTACTGAAAAACCCGCATTAGACGAAATGCACAGTGTAGTACATTGTATATGAGTGAGTTGCACTGATAAACTTAGAATTTACTGAAAAACCCGCATTAGACGAAATGCACAGTGTAGTACATTGTATATGAGTGATTTGCACTGAAAAATTTAGAATTTACTGAAAAACCCGCATTAGACGAAATCCACAGTGTAGTACATTGTATATGAGTGAGTTGCACTGAAAAACTTAGAATTTACTGAAAAACCCGCATTAGACGAAATGCACAGTGTAGTACATTGTATATGAGTGAGTTGCACTGAAAAATTTAGAATTTACTGAAAAACACGCATTAGACGAAATCCACAGTGTAGTACATTGTATATGAGTGAGTTGCACTGAAAAACTTAGAATTTACTGAAAAACCCGCATTAGACGAAATGCACAGTGTAGTACATTGTATATGAGTGAGTTGCACTGAAAACCTTAGAATTTACTGAAAAACCCGCATTAGACGAAATGCACAGTGTAGTACATTGTATATGAGTGAGTTGCACTGAAAAACTTAGAATTTACTGAAAACCCGCATTAGACTAAATGCACAGTGTAGTACATTGTATATGAGTGAGTTGCACTGAAAAACTTAGAATTTACTGAAAAACCCGCATTAGACGAAATGCACAGTGTAGTACATTGTATATGAGTGAGTTGCACTGAAAAACTTAGAATTTACTGAAAAACCCGCATTAGACGAAATGCACAGTGTAGTACATTGTATATGAGTGAGTTGCACTGAAAAACTTAGAATTTACTGAAAAACCCGCATTAGACGAAATGCACAGTGTAGTACATTGTATATGAGTGAGTTGCACTAATAAACTTAGAATTTACTGAAAAAAACCGCATTAGACGAAATGCACAGTGTAGTACATTGTATATGAGTGAGTTGCACTGAAAAACTTAGAATTTACTGAAAAACCCGCATTAGACGAAATGCACAGTGTAGTACATTGTATATGAGTGAGTTGCACTGAAAAACTTAGAATTTACTGAAAAACCCGCATTAGACGAAATGCACAGTGTAGTACATTGTATATGAGTGAGTTGCACTGAAAAACTTAGAATTTAGTGAAAAAACCGCATTAGACGAAATGCACAGTGTAGTACATTGTATATGAGTGAGTTGCACTGAAAAACTTAGAATTTACTAAAAACCCGCATTAGACTAAATACACAGTGTAGTACATTGTATATGAGTGAGTTGCACTGAAAAACTTAGAATTTACTGAAAAACCCGCATTAGACGAAATGCACAGTGTAGTACATAGTATATGAGTGAGTTGCACTGAAAAACTTAGAATTTACTGAAAAACCCGCATTAGACGAAATGCACAGTGTAGTACATTGTATATGAGTGAGTTGCACTGAAAAATTTAGAATTTACTGAAAAACCCGCATTAGACGAAATGCACAGTGTAGTACATTGTATATGAGTGAGTTGCACTGAAAAACTTAGAATTTACTGAAAAACCCGCATTAGACGAAATGTACAGTGTAGTACATAGTATATGAGTGAGTTGCACTGAAAAACTTAGAATTTACTGAAAAATCCGCATTAGACGAAATGCACAGTGTAGTACATTGTATATGAGTGAGTTGCACTGAAAAACTTAGAATTTACTGAAAAACCCGCATTAGATGAAATGTACAGTGTAGTACATTGTATATGAGTGAGTTGCACTGAAAAACTTAGAATTTACTGAAAAACCCGCATTAGACGAAATGCACAGTGTAGTACATTGTATATGAGTGAGTTGCACTGAAAAACTTAGAATTTACTGAAAACCCGCATTAGACTAAAT
The DNA here is from genome assembly GCF_978045245.1 of Mus caroli. Lineage (NCBI taxonomy): Eukaryota > Metazoa > Chordata > Mammalia > Rodentia > Muridae > Mus > Mus caroli. The sequence continues at coordinate 92,867 of NW_028227390.1, read as the reverse complement.
ACACAGTGTAGTACATTGTATATGAGTGAGTTGCACTGAAAAACTTAGAATTTACTGAAAAACCCGCATTAGACGAAATGCACAGTGTAGTACATAGTATATGAGTGAGTTGCATTGAAAAACTTAGAATTTACTGAAAAACCCGCATTAGACGAAATGCACAGTGTAGTACATTGTATATGAGTGAGTTGCACTGAAAAACTTAGAATTTACTGAAAAACCCGCATTAGACGAAATGCACAGTGTAGTACATTGTATATGAGTGAGTTGCACTGAAAAATTTAGAATTTACTGAAAAACCCGCATTAGACGAAATCCACAGTGTAGTACATTGTATATGAGTGAGTTGCACTGAAAAACTTAGAATTTACTGAAAAACCCGCATTAGACGAAATGCACAGTGTAGTACATTGTATATGAGTGAGTTGCACTGAAAACCTTAGAATTTACTGAAAAACCCGCATTAGACGAAATGCACAGTGTAGTACATTGTATATGAGTGAGTTGCACTGAAAAACTTAGAATTTACTGAAAACCCGCATTAGACTAAATACACAGTGTAGTACATTGTATATGAGTGAGTTGCACTGAAAAACTTAGAATTTACTGAAAAACCCGCATTAGACGAAATGCACAGTGTAGTACATTGTATATGAGTGAGTTGCACTGAAAAACTTAGAATTTACTGAAAAACCCCCATTAGACGAAATGCACAGTGTAGTACATTGTATATGAGTGAGTTGCACTGAAAAACTTAGAATTTACTGAAAAACCCCCATTAGACGAAATGTACAGTGTAGTACATAGTATATGAGTGAGTTGCACTGAAAAACTTAGAATTTACTGAAAAACCCGCATTAGACGAAATGCACAGTGTAGTACATTGTATATGAGTGAGTTGCACTGAAAAACTTAGAATTTACTGAAAAACCCGCATTAGACGAAATGCACAGTGTAGTACATTGTATATGAGTGAGTTGCACTGAAAAACTTAGAATTTACTGAAAAACCCGCATTAGACGAAATGCACAGTGTAGTACATTGTATATGAGTGAGTTGCACTGAAAAACTTAGAATTTACTGAAAAACCCGCATTAGACGAAATGAACAGTGTAGTACATTGTATATGAGTGAGTTGCACTGAAAAACTTCGAATTTACTGAAAAACCCGCATTAGACGAAATGCACAGTGTAGTACATTGTATATGAGTGAGTTGCACTGAAAAACTTAGAATTTACTGAAAAACCCGCATTAGACGAAATGCACAGTGTAGTACATTGTATATGAGTGAGTTGCACTGAAAAATTTAGAATTTACTGAAAAACCCGCATTAGACGAAATCCACAGTGTAGTATATTGTATATGAGTGAGTTGCACTGAAAAACTTAGAATTTACTGAAAAACCCGCATTAGACGAAATGCACAGTGTAGTACATAGTATATGAGTGAGTTGCACTGAAAAACTTAGAATTTACTGAAAAACCCCCATTAGACGAAATGTACAGTGTAGTACATAGTATATGAGTGAGTTGCACTGAAAAACTTAGAATTTACTGATAAACCCGCATTAGACGAAATGCACAGTGTAGTACATTGTATATGAGTGAGTTGCACTGAAAAACTTAGAATTTACTGAAAAACCCGCATTAGACGAAATGCACAGTGTAGTACATTGTATATGAGTGAGTTGCACTGAAAAACTTAGAATTTACTGAAAAACCCGCATTAGACGAAATGCACAGTGTAGTACATTGTATATGAGTGAGTTGCACTGAAAAACTTAGAATTTACTGAAAAACCCGCATTAGACGAAATGCACAGTGTAGTACATTGTATATGAGTGAGTTGCACTGAAAAACTTAGAATTTACTGAAAAACCCGCATTAGACGAAATGCACAGTGTAGTACATTGTATATGAGTGAGTTGCACTGAAAAACTTAGAATTTACTGAAAAACCCGCATTAGACGAAATGCACAGTGTAGTACATTGAATATGAGTGCGTTGCACTGAAAAACTTAGAATTTACTGAAAAACCCGCATTAGACGAAATGCACAGTGTAGTACATTGTATATGAGTGAGTTGCACTGGAAAATTTAGAATTTACTGAAAAACCCGCATTAGACGAAATGCACAGTGTAGTACATTGTATATGAGTGAGTTGCACTGAAAAACTTAGAATTTACTGAAAAACCCGCATTAGACGAAATGCACAGTGTAGTACATTGTATATGAGTGAGTTGCACTGAAAAACTTAGAATTTACTGAAAAACCCGCATTACACGAAATGTACAGTGTAGTACATAGTATATGACTGAGTTGCACTGAAAAACTTAGAATTTACTGAAAAACCCGCATTAGACGAAATGCACAGTGTAGTACATTGTATATGAGTGAGTTGCACTGAAAAACTTAGAATTTACTGAAAAACCCGCATTAGACGAAATGCACAGTGTAGTACATTGTATATGAGTGAGTTGCACTGAAAAACTTAGAACTTACTGAAAAACCCGCATTAGACGAAATGCACAGTGTAGTACATTGTATATGAGTGAGTTGCACTGATAAACTTAGAATTTACTGAAAAACCCGCATTAGACGAAATGCACAGTGTAGTACATTGTATATGAGTGATTTGCACTGAAAAATTTAGAATTTACTGAAAAACCCGCATTAGACGAAATCCACAGTGTAGTACATTGTATATGAGTGAGTTGCACTGAAAAACTTAGAATTTACTGAAAAACCCGCATTAGACGAAATGCACAGTGTAGTACATTGTATATGAGTGAGTTGCACTGAAAAATTTAGAATTTACTGAAAAACACGCATTAGACGAAATCCACAGTGTAGTACATTGTATATGAGTGAGTTGCACTGAAAAACTTAGAATTTACTGAAAAACCCGCATTAGACGAAATGCACAGTGTAGTACATTGTATATGAGTGAGTTGCACTGAAAACCTTAGAATTTACTGAAAAACCCGCATTAGACGAAATGCACAGTGTAGTACATTGTATATGAGTGAGTTGCACTGAAAAACTTAGAATTTACTGAAAACCCGCATTAGACTAAATGCACAGTGTAGTACATTGTATATGAGTGAGTTGCACTGAAAAACTTAGAATTTACTGAAAAACCCGCATTAGACGAAATGCACAGTGTAGTACATTGTATATGAGTGAGTTGCACTGAAAAACTTAGAATTTACTGAAAAACCCGCATTAGACGAAATGCACAGTGTAGTACATTGTATATGAGTGAGTTGCACTGAAAAACTTAGAATTTACTGAAAAACCCGCATTAGACGAAATGCACAGTGTAGTACATTGTATATGAGTGAGTTGCACTAATAAACTTAGAATTTACTGAAAAAAACCGCATTAGACGAAATGCACAGTGTAGTACATTGTATATGAGTGAGTTGCACTGAAAAACTTAGAATTTACTGAAAAACCCGCATTAGACGAAATGCACAGTGTAGTACATTGTATATGAGTGAGTTGCACTGAAAAACTTAGAATTTACTGAAAAACCCGCATTAGACGAAATGCACAGTGTAGTACATTGTATATGAGTGAGTTGCACTGAAAAACTTAGAATTTAGTGAAAAAACCGCATTAGACGAAATGCACAGTGTAGTACATTGTATATGAGTGAGTTGCACTGAAAAACTTAGAATTTACTAAAAACCCGCATTAGACTAAATACACAGTGTAGTACATTGTATATGAGTGAGTTGCACTGAAAAACTTAGAATTTACTGAAAAACCCGCATTAGACGAAATGCACAGTGTAGTACATAGTATATGAGTGAGTTGCACTGAAAAACTTAGAATTTACTGAAAAACCCACATTAGACGAAATGCACAGTGTAGTACATTGTATATGAGTGAGTTGCACTGAAAAATTTAGAATTTACTGAAAAACCCGCATTAGACGAAATGCACAGTGTAGTACATTGTATATGAGTGAGTTGCACTGAAAAACTTAGAATTTACTGAAAAACCCGCATTAGACGAAATGTACAGTGTAGTACATAGTATATGAGTGAGTTGCACTGAAAAACTTAGAATTTACTGAAAAATCCGCATTAGACGAAATGCACAGTGTAGTACATTGTATATGAGTGAGTTGCACTGAAAAACTTAGAATTTACTGAAAAACCCGCATTAGATGAAATGTACAGTGTAGTACATTGTATATGAGTGAGTTGCACTGAAAAACTTAGAATTTACTGAAAAACCCGCATTAGACGAAATGCACAGTGTAGTACATTGTATATGAGTGAGTTGCACTGAAAAACTTAGAATTTACTGAAAACCCGCATTAGACTAAATACACAGTGTAGTACATTGTATATGAGTGAGTTGCACTGAAAAACTTAGAATTTACTGAAAAACCCGCATTAGACGAAATGCACAGTGTAGTACATAGTATATGAGTGAGTTGCATTGAAAAACTTAGAATTTACTGAAAAACCCGCATTAGACGAAATGCACAGTGTAGTACATTGTATATGAGTGAGTTGCACTGAAAAACTTAGAATTTACTGAAAAACCCGCATTAGACGAAATGCACAGTGTAGTACATTGTATATGAGTGAGTTGCACTGAAAAATTTAGAATTTACTGAAAAACCCGCATTAGACGAAATCCACAGTGTAGTACATTGTATATGAGTGAGTTGCACTGAAAAACTTAGAATTTACTGAAAAACCCGCATTAGACGAAATGCACAGTGTAGTACATTGTATATGAGTGAGTTGCACTGAAAACCTTAGAATTTACTGAAAAACCCGCATTAGACGAAATGCACAGTGTAGTACATTGTATATGAGTGAGTTGCACTGAAAAACTTAGAATTTACTGAAAACCCGCATTAGACTAAATACACAGTGTAGTACATTGTATATGAGTGAGTTGCACTGAAAAACTTAGAATTTACTGAAAAACCCGCATTAGACGAAATGCACAGTGTAGTACATTGTATATGAGTGAGTTGCACTGAAAAACTTAGAATTTACTGAAAAACCCCCATTAGACGAAATGCACAGTGTAGTACATTGTATATGAGTGAGTTGCACTGAAAAACTTAGAATTTACTGAAAAACCCCCATTAGACGAAATGTACAGTGTAGTACATAGTATATGAGTGAGTTGCACTGAAAAACTTAGAATTTACTGAAAAACCCGCATTAGACGAAATGCACAGTGTAGTACATTGTATATGAGTGAGTTGCACTGAAAAACTTAGAATTTACTGAAAAACCCGCATTAGACGAAATGCACAGTGTAGTACATTGTATATGAGTGAGTTGCACTGAAAAACTTAGAATTTACTGAAAAACCCGCATTAGACGAAATGCACAGTGTAGTACATTGTATATGAGTGAGTTGCACTGAAAAACTTAGAATTTACTGAAAAACCCGCATTAGACGAAATGAACAGTGTAGTACATTGTATATGAGTGAGTTGCACTGAAAAACTTCGAATTTACTGAAAAACCCGCATTAGACGAAATGCACAGTGTAGTACATTGTATATGAGTGAGTTGCACTGAAAAACTTAGAATTTACTGAAAAACCCGCATTAGACGAAATGCACAGTGTAGTACATTGTATATGAGTGAGTTGCACTGAAAAATTTAGAATTTACTGAAAAACCCGCATTAGACGAAATCCACAGTGTAGTATATTGTATATGAGTGAGTTGCACTGAAAAACTTAGAATTTACTGAAAAACCCGCATTAGACGAAATGCACAGTGTAGTACATTGTATATGAGTGAGTTGCACTGAAAAACTTAGAATTTACTGAAAAACCCGCATTAGACGAAATGCACAGTGTAGTACATAGTATATGAGTGAGTTGCACTGAAAAACTTAGAATTTACTGAAAAACCCCCATTAGACGAAATGTACAGTGTAGTACATAGTATATGAGTGAGTTGCACTGAAAAACTTAGAATTTACTGAAAAACCCGCATTAGACGAAATGCACAGTGTAGTACATTGTATATGAGTGAGTTGCACTGAAAAACTTAGAATTTACTGAAAAACCCGCATTAGACGAAATGCACAGTGTAGTACATTGTATATGAGTGAGATGCACTGAAAAACTTAGAATTTACTGAAAAACCCGCATTAGACGAAATGCACAGTGTAGTACATTGTATATGAGTGAGTTGCACTGAAAAACTTAGAATTTACTGAAAAACCCGCATTAGACGAAATGCACAGTGTAGTACATTGTATATGAGTGAGTTGCACTGAAAAACTTAGAATTTACTGAAAAACCCGCATTAGACGAAATGCACAGTGTAGTACATTGAATATGAGTGCGTTGCACTGAAAAACTTAGAATTAACTGAAAAACCCGCATTAGACGAAATGCACAGTGTAGTACATTGTATATGAGTGAGTTGCACTGAAAAATTTAGAATTTACTGAAAAACCCGCATTAGACGAAATGCACAGTGTAGTACATTGTATATGAGTGAGTTGCACTGAAAAACTTACAATTTACTGGAAAACCCGCATTAGACGAAATGTACAGTGTAGTACATAGTATATGAGTGAGTTGCACTGAAAAACTTAGAATTTACTGAAAAACCCGCATTAGACGAAATGCACAGTGTAGTACATTGTATATGAGTGAGTTGCACTGAAAAACTTAGAATTTACTGAAAAACCCGCATTAGACGAAATGCACAGTGTAGTACATTGTATATGAGTGAGTTGCACTGAAAAACTTAGAATTTACTGAAAAACCCGCATTAGACGAAATGTACAGTGTAGTACATAGTATATGACTGAGTTGCACTGAAAAACTTAGAATTTACTGAAAAACCCGCATTAGACGAAATGCACAGTGTAGTACATTGTATATGAGTGAGTTGCACTGAAAAACTTAGAATTTACTGAAAAACCCGCATTAGACGAAATGCACAGTGTAGTACATTGTATATGAGTGAGTTGCACTGAAAAACTTAGAACTTACTGAAAAACCCGCATTAGACCAAATGCACAGTGTAGTACATTGTATATGAGTGAGTTGCACTGATAAACTTAGAATTTACTGAAAAACCCGCATTAGACGAAATGCACAGTGTAGTACATTGTATATGAGTGATTTGCACTGAAAAATTTAGAATTTACTGAAAAACCCGCATTAGACGAAATGCACAGTGTAGTACATTGTATATGAGTGAGTTGCACTGAAAAACTTAGAATTTACTGAAAAACCCGCATTAGACGAAATGCACAGTGTAGTACATTGTATATGAGTGAGTTGCACTGAAAAACTTAGAATTTACTGAAAAACCCGCATTAGACGAAATGCACAGTGTAGTACATTGTATATGAGTGAGTTGCACTGAAAAACTTAGAATTTACTAAAAACCCGCATTAGACTAAATACACAGTGTAGTACATTGTATATGAGTGAGTTGCACTGAAAAACTTAGAATTTACTGAAAAACCCGCATTAGACGAAATGCACAGTGTAGTACATAGTATATGAGTGAGTTGCACTGAAAAACTTAGAATTTACTGAAAAACCCGCATTAGACGAAATGCACAGTGTAGTACATTGTATATGAGTGAGTTGCACTGAAAAACTTAGAATTTACTGAAAAACCCGCATTAGACGAAATGCACAGTGTAGTACATTGAATATGAGTGCGTTGCACTGAAAAACTTAGAATTCACTGAAAAACACGCATTAGACCAAATGCACAGTGTAGTACATTGTATATGAGTGAGTTGCACTGAAAAACTTAGAATTTACTGAAAAACCCGCATTAGACGAAATGCACAGTGTAGTACATTGTATATGAGTGAGTTGCACTGAAAAACTTAGAATTTACTGAAAAACCCGCATTAGACGAAATGCACAGTGTAGTACATTGTATATGAGTGAGTTGCACTGAAAAACTTAGAATTTACTGAAAAACCCGCATTAGACGAAATGCACAGTGTAGTACATTGTATATGAGTGAGTTGCACTGAAAAACTTAGAATTTACTGAAAAACCCGCATTAGTCGAAATGCACAGTGTAGTACATTGTATATGAGTGAGTTGCACTGAAAAACTTAGAATTTACTGAAAAACCCGCATTAGACGAAATGCACAGTGTAGTACATTGTATATGAGTGAGTTGCACTGAAAAACTTAGAATTTACTGAAAAACCCGCATTAGACGAAATGCACAGTGTAGTACATTGTATATGAGTGAGTTGCACTGAAAAACTTAGAATTTACTGAAAAACCCGCATTAGACGAAATGCACAGTGTAGTACATTGTATATGAGTGAGTTGCACTGAAAAACTTAGAATTTACTGAAAAACCCGCATTAGACGAAATGTACAGTGTTGTAAATAGTATATGAGTGAGTTGCACTGAAAAACTTAGAATTTACTGAAAAACCCGCATTAGACGAAATGCACAGTGAAGTACATTGTATATGAGTGAGTTGCACTGAAAAACTTAGAATTTACTGAAAAACCCGCATTAGACGAAATGCACAGTGTAGTACATTGAATATGAGTGCGTTGCACTGAAAAACTTAGAATTTACTGAAAAACCCGCATTAGACGAAATGCACAGTGTAGTACATTGTATATGAGTGAGTTGCACTGAAAAACTTAGAATTTACTGAAAAACCCGCATTAGACGAAATGCACAGTGTAGTACATTGAATATGAGTGTGTTGTACTGAAAAACTTAGAATTTACTGAAAAACCCGCATTAGACGAAATGCACAGTGTAGTACATTGTATATGAGTGAGTTGCACTGAAAAACTTAGAATTTACTGAAAAACCCGCATTAGACGAAATGCACAGTGTAGTATATTGTATATGAGTGAGTTGCACTGAAAAACTTAGAATTTACTGAAAAACCCGCATTAGACGAAATGCACAGTGTAGTACATTGTATATGAGTGAGTTGCACTGAAAAACTTAGAATTTACTGAAAAACCCGCATTAGACGAAATGCACAGTGTAGTACATTGAATATGAGTGAGTTGCACTGAAAAATTTAGAATTTACTGAAAAACCCGCATTAGACGAAATGCACAGTGTAGTACATTGTATATGAGTGAGTTGCACTGAAAAACTTAGAATTTACTGAAAAACCCGCATTAGACGAAATGCACAGTGTAGTACATTGTATATGAGTGAGTTGCACTGAAAAACTTAGAATTTACTGAAAAACCCGCATTAGACGAAATGCAGAGTGTAGTACATTGTATATGAGTGAGTTGCACTGAAAAACTTAGAATTTACTGAAAAACCCGCATTAGACGAAATGTACAGTGTTGTACATAGTATATGAGTGAGTTGCACTGAAAAACTTAGAATTTACTGAAAAACCCGCATTAGACGAAATGCACAGTGTAGTACATTGTATATGAGTGAGTTGCACTGAAAAACTTAGAATTTACTGAAAAACCCGCATTAGACGAAATGCACAGTGTAGTACATAGTATATGAGTGAGTTGCACTGAAAAACTTAGAATTTACTGAAAAACCCGCATTAGACGAAATACACAGTGAAGTACATTGTATATGAGTGAGTTGCACTGAAAAACTTAGAATTTACTGAAAAACCCGCATTAGACAAAATGCACAGTGTAGTACATTGTATATGAGTGAGTTGCACTGAAAAACTTAGAATTTACTGAAAAACCCGCATTAGACGAAATGCACAGTGTAGTACATTGTATATATGAGTGAGTTGCACTGAAAAACTTAGAATTTACTGAAAAACCCGCATTAGACGAAATATACAGTGTTGTACATAGTATATGAGTGAGTTGCACTGAAAAACTTAGAATTTACTGAAAAACCCGCATTAAACGAAATGCACAGTGTAGTACATTGTATATGAGTGAGTTGCACTGAAAAACTTAGAATTTACTGAAAAACCCGCATTAGACGAAATGCACAGTGTAGTACATTGTATATGAGTGAGTTGCACTGAAAAACTTAGAATTCACTGAAAAACACGCATTAGACGAAATGCACAGTGTAGTACATTGTATATGAGTGAGTTGCACTGAAAAACTTAGAATTTACTGAAAAACCCGCATTAGACGAAATACACAGTGTAGTACATTGTATATGAGTGAGTTGCACTGAAAAACTTAGAATTTACTGAAAAACCCGCATTAGACGAAATGCAGAGTGTAGTACATTGTATATGAGTGAGTTGCACTGAAAAACTTAGAATTTACGGAAAAACCCGCATTAGACGAAATGCACAGTGTAGTACATTGTATATGAGTGAGTTGCACTGAAAAACTTAGAATTTACTGAAAAACCCGCATTAGACGAAATGCACAGTGTAGTACATTGTATATGAGTGAGTTGAACTGAAAAACTTAGAATTTACTGAAAAACCCGCATTAGATGAAATGTACAGTTAGTACATAGTATATGAGTGAGTTGCACTGAAAAACTTAGAATTTACTGAAAAACCCGCATTAGACGAAATGCACAGTGTAGTACATTGTATATGAGTGAGTTGCACTGAAAAACTTAGAATTTACTGAAAAACCCGCATTAGACGAAATGCACAGTGTAGTACATTGTATATGAGTGAGTTGCACTGAAAAACTTAGAATTTACTGAAAAACCCGCATTAGTCGAAATGCACAGTGTAGTACATTGTATATGAGTGAGTTGCACTGAAAAACTTTGAATTTACTGAAAAACCCGCATTAGACGAAATGCACAGTGTAGTACATTGTATATGAGTGAGTTGCACTGAAAAACTTAGAATTTACTGAAAAACCCGCATTAGACGAAATGCACAGTGTAGTACATTGTATATGAGTGAGTTGCACTGAAAAACTTAGAATTTACTGAAAAACCCGCATTAGACGAAATGCACAGTGTAGTACATTGTATATGAGTGAGTTGCACTGAAAAACTTAGAATTTACTGAAAAACCCGCATTAGACGAAATGTACAGTGTTGTAAATAGTATATGAGTGAGTTGCACTGAAAAACTTAGAATTTACTGAAAAACCCGCATTAGACGAAATGCACAGTGTAGTACATTGTATAAGAGTGAGTTGCACTGAAAAACTTAGAATTTACTGAAAAACCCGCATTAGACGAAATGCAGAGTGTAGTACATTGTATATGAGTGAGTTGCACTGAAAAACTTAGAATTTACGGAAAAACCCGCATTAGACGAAATGCACAGTGTAGTACATTGTATATGAGTGAGTTGCACTGAAAAACTTAGAATTTACTGAAAAACCCGCATTAGACGAAATGCACAGTGTAGTACATTGTATATGAGTGAGTTGAACTGAAAAACTTAGAATTTACTGAAAAACCCGCATTAGACGAAATGTACAGTTAGTACATAGTATATGAGTGAGTTGCACTGAAAAACTTAGAATTTACTGAAAAACCCGCATTAGACGAAATGCACAGTGTAGTACATTGTATATGAGTGAGTTGCACTGAAAAACTTAGAATTTACTGAAAACCCGCATTAGACTAAATGCACAGTGTAGTACATTGTATATGAGTGAGTTGCACTGAAAAACTTAGAATTTACTGAAAAACTCGCATTAGATGAAATGCACAGTGTAGTACATTGTATATGAGTGAGTTGCACTGAAAAACTTAGAATTTACTGAAAAACCCGCAATAGACGAAATGTACAGTGTAGTACATAGTATATGAGTGAGTTGCACTGAAAAACTTAGAATTTACTGAAAAACCCGCATTAGACCAAATGCACAGTGTAGTACATTGTATATTAGTGAGTTGCACTGAAAAACTTAGAATTTACTGAAAAACCCGTATTAGACGAAATGCACAGTGTAGTACATTGTATATGAGTGAGTTGCACTGAGAAACTTAGAATTTACTGAAAAACGCGCATTAGACGAAATGCACAGTGTAGTACATTGTATATG
>NW_028227390.1:0-80820 GCF_978045245.1 Mus caroli | reverse complement strand
AAAACTTAGAATTTACTGAAAAACCAGCATTAGACGAAATGCACAGTGTAGTACATTGAATATGAGTGCGTTGCACTGAAAAACTTAGAATTTACTGAAAAACCCGCATTAGACGAAATGCACAGTGTAGTACATTGTATATGAGTGAGTTGCACTGAAAAATTTAGAATTTACTGAAAAACCCGCATTAGACGAAATGCACAGTGTAGTACATTGTATATGAGTGAGTTGCACTGAAAAACTTAGAATTTACTGGAAAACCCGCATTAGACGAAATGTACAGTGTAGTACATAGTATATGAGTGAGTTGCACTGAAAAACTTAGAATTTACTGAAAAACCCGCATTAGACGAAATGCACAGTGTAGTACATTGTATATGAGTGAGTTGCACTGAAAAATTTAGAATTTACTGAAAAACCCGCATTAGACGAAATGCACAGTGTAGTACATTGTATATGAGTGAGTTGCACTGAAAAACTTAGAATTTACTGAAAAACCCGCATTAGACGAAATGTACAGTGTAGTACATAGTATATGAGTGAGTTGCACTGAAAAACTTAGAATTTACTGAAAAACCCGCATTAGACGAAATGCACAGTGTAGTACATTGTATATGAGTGAGTTGCACTGAAAAACTTAGAATTTACTGAAAACCCGCATTAGACTAAATGCACAGTGTAGTACATTGTATATGAGTGAGTTGCACTGAAAAATTTAGAATTTACTGAAAAACCCGCATTAGACGAAATGCACAGTGTAGTACATTGTATATGAGTGAGTTGCACTGAAAAACTTAGAATTTACTGAAAAACCCGCATTAGACGAAATGTACAGTGTAGTACATAGTATATGTGTGAGTTGCACTGAAAAACTTAGAATTTACTGAAAAATCCGCATTAGACGAAATGCACAGTGTAGTACATTGTATATGAGTGAGTTGCACTGAAAAACTTAGAATTTACTGAAAAACCCGCATTAGACGAAATGTACAGTGTAGTACATTGTATATGAGTGAGTTGCACTGAAAAACTTAGAATTTACTGAAAAACCCGCATTAGACGAAATGCACAGTGTAGTACATTGTATATGAGTGAGTTGCACTGAAAAACTTAGAATTTACTGAAAACCCGCATTAGACTAAATACACAGTGTAGTACATTGTATATGAGTGAGTTGCACTGAAAAACTTAGAATTTACTGAAAAACCCGCATTAGACGAAATGCACAGTGTAGTACATAGTATATGAGTGAGTTGCATTGAAAAACTTAGAATTTACTGAAAAACCCGCATTAGACGAAATGCACAGTGTAGTACATAGTATATGAGTGAGTTGCATTGAAAAACTTAGAATTTACTGAAAAACCCGCATTAGACGAAATGCACAGTGTAGTACATTGTATATGAGTGAGTTGCACTGAAAAACTTAGAATTTACTGAAAAACCCGCATTAGACGAAATGCACAGTGTAGTACATTGTATATGAGTGAGTTGCACTGAAAAACTTAGAATTTACTGAAAACCCCCATTAGACGAAATGTACAGTGTAGTACATAGTATATGAGTGAGTTGCACTGAAAAACTTAGAATTTACTGAAAAACCCGCATTAGACGAAATGCACAGTGTAGTACATTGTATATGAGTGAGTTGCACTGAAAAACTTAGAATTTACTGAAAAACCCGCATTAGACGAAATGCACAGTGTAGTACATTGTATATGAGTGAGTTGCACTGAAAAACTTATTATTTACTGAAAAACCCGCATTAGACGAAATGCACAGTGTAGTACATTGAATATGAGTGCGTTGCACTGAAAAACTTAGAATTTACTGAAAACCCGCATTAGACTAAATACACAGTGTAGTACATTGTATATGAGTGAGTTGCACTGAAAAACTTAGAATTTACTGAAAAACCCGCATTAGACGAAATGCACAGTGTAGTACATAGTATATGAGTGAGTTGCATTGAAAAACTTAGAATTTACTGAAAAACCCGCATTAGACGAAATGCACAGTGTAGTACATTGTATATGAGTGAGTTGCACTGAAAAACTTAGAATTTACTGAAAAACCCGCATTAGACGAAATGTACAGTGTAGTACATAGTATATGAGTGAGTTGCACTGAAAAACTTAGAATTTACTGAAAAACCCGCATTAGACGAAATGCACAGTGTAGTACATTGTATATGAGTGATTTGCACTGAAAAATTTAGAATTTACTGAAAAACCCGCATTAGACAAAATGCACAGTGTAGTACATTGTATATGAGTGAGTTGCACTGAAAAATTTAGAATTTACTGAAAAACCCGCATTAGACGAAATCCACAGTGTAGTACATTGTATATGAGTGAGTTGCACTGAAAAACTTAGAATTTACTGAAAAACCCGCATTAGACTAAATGCACAGTGTAGTACATTGTATATGAGTGAGTTGCACTGAAAAACTTAGAACTTACTGAAAAACCCGCATTAGACTAAATACACAGTGTAGTACATTGTATATGAGTGAGTTGCACTGAAAAACTTAGAATTTACTGAAAAACCCGCATTAGACGAAATGCACAGTGTAGTACATAGTATATGAGTGAGTTGCATTGAAAAACTTAGAATTTACTGAAAAACCCGCATTAGACGAAATGCACAGTGTAGTACATTGTATATGAGTGAGTTGCACTGAAAAACTTAGAATTTACTGAAAAACCCGCATTAGATGAAATGCACAGTGTAGTACATTGTATATGAGTGAGTTGCACTGAAAAATTTAGAATTTACTGAAAAACCCGCATTAGACGAAATGCACAGTGTAGTACATTGTATATGAGTGAGTTGCACTGAAAAACTTAGAATTTACTGGAAAACCCGCATTAGACGAAATGTACAGTGTAGTACATAGTATATGAGTGAGTTGCACTGAAAAACTTAGAATTTACTGAAAAACCCGCATTAGACGAAATGCACAGTGTAGTACATTGTATATGAGTGAGTTGCACTGAAAAACTTAGAATTTACTGAAAAACCCGCATTAGACGAAATGCACAGTGTAGTACATTGTATATGAGTGAGTTGCACTGAAAAACTTAGAATTTACTGAAAAACCCGCATTAGACGAAATGCACAGTGTAGTACATTGTATATGAGTGAGTTGCACTGAAAAACTTAGAATTTACTGAAAAACCCCCATTAGACGAAATGCACAGTGTAGTACATTGTATATGAGTGAGTTGCACTGAAAAACTTCGAATTTACTGAAAAACCCGCATTAGACGAAATGCACAGTGTAGTACATTGTATATGAGTGAGTTGCACTGAAAAACTTAGAATTTACTGAAAAACCAGCATTAGACGAAATGCACAGTGTAGTACATTGAATATGAGTGCGTTGCACTGAAAAACTTAGAATTTACTGAAAAACCCGCATTAGACGAAATGCACAGTGTAGTACATTGTATATGAGTGAGTTGCACTGAAAAATTTAGAATTTACTGAAAAACCCGCATTAGACGAAATGCACAGTGTAGTACATTGTATATGAGTGAGTTGCACTGAAAAACTTAGAATTTACTGGAAAACCCGCATTAGACGAAATGTACAGTGTAGTACATAGTATATGAGTGAGTTGCACTGAAAAACTTAGAATTTACTGAAAAACCCGCATTAGACGAAATGCACAGTGTAGTACATTGTATATGAGTGAGTTGCACTGAAAAACTTAGAATTTACTGAAAAACCCGCATTAGACGAAATGCACAGTGTAGTACATTGTATATGAGTGAGTTGCACTGAAAAACTTAGAATTTACTGAAAAACCCGCATTAGACGAAATGCACAGTGTAGTACATTGTATATGAGTGAGTTGCACTGAAAAACTTAGAATTTACTGAAAAACCCCCATTAGACGAAATGCACAGTGTAGTACATTGTATATGAGTGAGTTGCACTGAAAAACTTCGAATTTACTGAAAAACCCGCATTAGACGAAATGCACAGTGTAGTACATTGTATATGAGTGAGTTGCACTGAAAAACTTAGAATTTACTGAAAAACCAGCATTAGACGAAATGCACAGTGTAGTACATTGAATATGAGTGCGTTGCACTGAAAAACTTAGAATTTACTGAAAAACCCGCATTAGACGAAATGCACAGTGTAGTACATTGTATATGAGTGAGTTGCACTGAAAAATTTAGAATTTACTGAAAAACCCGCATTAGACGAAATGCACAGTGTAGTACATTGTATATGAGTGAGTTGCACTGAAAAACTTAGAATTTACTGGAAAACCCGCATTAGACGAAATGTACAGTGTAGTACATAGTATATGAGTGAGTTGCACTGAAAAACTTAGAATTTACTGAAAAACCCGCATTAGACGAAATGCACAGTGTAGTACATTGTATATGAGTGAGTTGCACTGAAAAATTTAGAATTTACTGAAAAACCCGCATTAGACGAAATGCACAGTGTAGTACATTGTATATGAGTGAGTTGCACTGAAAAACTTAGAATTTACTGAAAAACCCGCATTAGACGAAATGTACAGTGTAGTACATAGTATATGAGTGAGTTGCACTGAAAAACTTAGAATTTACTGAAAAACCCGCATTAGACGAAATGCACAGTGTAGTACATTGTATATGAGTGAGTTGCACTGAAAAACTTAGAATTTACTGAAAACCCGCATTAGACTAAATGCACAGTGTAGTACATTGTATATGAGTGAGTTGCACTGAAAAATTTAGAATTTACTGAAAAACCCGCATTAGACGAAATGCACAGTGTAGTACATTGTATATGAGTGAGTTGCACTGAAAAACTTAGAATTTACTGAAAAACCCGCATTAGACGAAATGTACAGTGTAGTACATAGTATATGTGTGAGTTGCACTGAAAAACTTAGAATTTACTGAAAAATCCGCATTAGACGAAATGCACAGTGTAGTACATTGTATATGAGTGAGTTGCACTGAAAAACTTAGAATTTACTGAAAAACCCGCATTAGACGAAATGTACAGTGTAGTACATTGTATATGAGTGAGTTGCACTGAAAAACTTAGAATTTACTGAAAAACCCGCATTAGACGAAATGCACAGTGTAGTACATTGTATATGAGTGAGTTGCACTGAAAAACTTAGAATTTACTGAAAACCCGCATTAGACTAAATACACAGTGTAGTACATTGTATATGAGTGAGTTGCACTGAAAAACTTAGAATTTACTGAAAAACCCGCATTAGACGAAATGCACAGTGTAGTACATAGTATATGAGTGAGTTGCATTGAAAAACTTAGAATTTACTGAAAAACCCGCATTAGACGAAATGCACAGTGTAGTACATAGTATATGAGTGAGTTGCATTGAAAAACTTAGAATTTACTGAAAAACCCGCATTAGACGAAATGCACAGTGTAGTACATTGTATATGAGTGAGTTGCACTGAAAAACTTAGAATTTACTGAAAAACCCGCATTAGACGAAATGCACAGTGTAGTACATTGTATATGAGTGAGTTGCACTGAAAAACTTAGAATTTACTGAAAACCCCCATTAGACGAAATGTACAGTGTAGTACATAGTATATGAGTGAGTTGCACTGAAAAACTTAGAATTTACTGAAAAACCCGCATTAGACGAAATGCACAGTGTAGTACATTGTATATGAGTGAGTTGCACTGAAAAACTTAGAATTTACTGAAAAACCCGCATTAGACGAAATGCACAGTGTAGTACATTGTATATGAGTGAGTTGCACTGAAAAACTTATTATTTACTGAAAAACCCGCATTAGACGAAATGCACAGTGTAGTACATTGAATATGAGTGCGTTGCACTGAAAAACTTAGAATTTACTGAAAACCCGCATTAGACTAAATACACAGTGTAGTACATTGTATATGAGTGAGTTGCACTGAAAAACTTAGAATTTACTGAAAAACCCGCATTAGACGAAATGCACAGTGTAGTACATAGTATATGAGTGAGTTGCATTGAAAAACTTAGAATTTACTGAAAAACCCGCATTAGACGAAATGCACAGTGTAGTACATTGTATATGAGTGAGTTGCACTGAAAAACTTAGAATTTACTGAAAAACCCGCATTAGACGAAATGTACAGTGTAGTACATAGTATATGAGTGAGTTGCACTGAAAAACTTAGAATTTACTGAAAAACCCGCATTAGACGAAATGCACAGTGTAGTACATTGTATATGAGTGATTTGCACTGAAAAATTTAGAATTTACTGAAAAACCCGCATTAGACAAAATGCACAGTGTAGTACATTGTATATGAGTGAGTTGCACTGAAAAATTTAGAATTTACTGAAAAACCCGCATTAGACGAAATCCACAGTGTAGTACATTGTATATGAGTGAGTTGCACTGAAAAACTTAGAATTTACTGAAAAACCCGCATTAGACTAAATGCACAGTGTAGTACATTGTATATGAGTGAGTTGCACTGAAAAACTTAGAACTTACTGAAAAACCCGCATTAGACGAAATGCACAGTGTAGTACATTGTATATGAGTGAGTTGCACTGAAAAACTTAGAATTTACTGAAAAACCCGCATTAGACGAAATGCACAGTGTAGTACATTGTATATGAGTGATTTGCACTGAAAAATTTAGAATTTACTGAAAAACCCGCATTAGACGAAATCCACAGTGTAGTACATTGTATATGAGTGAGTTGCACTGAAAAACTTAGAATTTACTGAAAAACCCGCATTAGACGAAATGCACAGTGTAGTACATTGTATATGAGTGAGTTGCACTGAAAAATTTAGAATTTACTGAAAAACCCGCATTAGACGAAATCCACAGTGTAGTACATTGTATATGAGTGAGTTGCACTGAAAAACTTAGAATTTACTGAAAAACCCGCATTAGACGAAATGCACAGTGTAGTACATTGTATATGAGTGAGTTGCACTGAAAAACTTAGAATTTACTGAAAAACCCGCATTAGACGAAATGCACAGTGTAGTACATTGTATATGAGTGAGTTGCACTGAAAAACTTAGAATTTACTGAAAACCCGCATTAGACTAAATGCACAGTGTAGTACATTGTATATGAGTGAGTTGCACTGAAAAACTTAGAATTTACTGAAAAACCCGCATTAGACGAAATGCACAGTGTAGTACATTGTATATGAGTGAGTTGCACTGAAAAACTTAGAATTTACTGAAAACCCGCATTAGACTAAATACACAGTGTAGTACATTGTATATGAGTGAGTTGCACTGAAAAACTTAGAATTTACTGAAAAACCCGCATTAGACGAAATGCACAGTGTAGTACATAGTATATGAGTGAGTTGCATTGAAAAACTTAGAATTTACTGAAAAACCCGCATTAGACGAAATGCACAGTGTAGTACATTGTATATGAGTGAGTTGCACTGAAAAACTTAGAATTTACTGAAAAACCCGCATTAGATGAAATGCACAGTGTAGTACATTGTATATGAGTGAGTTGCACTGAAAAATTTAGAATTTACTGAAAAACCCGCATTAGACGAAATCCACAGTGTAGTACATTGTATATGAGTGAGTTGCACTGAAAAACTTAGAATTTACTGAAAAACCCGCATTAGACGAAATGCACAGTGTAGTACATTGTATATGAGTGAGTTGCACTGAAAAACTTAGAATTTACTGAAAAACCAGCATTAGACAAAATGCACAGTGTAGTACATTGAATATGAGTGCGTTGCACTGAAAAACTTAGAATTTACTGAAAAACCCGCATTAGACGAAATGCACAGTGTAGTACTTTGTATATGAGTGAGTTGCACTGAAAAATTTAGAATTTACTGAAAAACCCGCATTAGACGAAATGCACAGTGTAGTACATTGTATATGAGTGAGTTGCACTGAAAAACTTAGAATTTACTGAAAAACCCGCATTAGACGAAATGCACAGTGTAGTACATTGTATATGAGTGAGTTGCACTGAAAAACTTAGAATTTACTGAAAACCCGCATTAGACTAAATACACAGTGTAGTACATTGTATATGAGTGAGTTGCACTGAAAAACTTAGAATTTACTGAAAAACCCGCATTAGACGAAATGCACAGTGTAGTACATAGTATATGAGTGAGTTGCATTGAAAAACTTAGAATTTACTGAAAAACCCGCATTAGACGAAATGCACAGTGTAGTACATTGTATATGAGTGAGTTGCACTGAAAAACTTAGAATTTACTGAAAAACCCGCATTAGATGAAATGCACAGTGTAGTACATTGTATATGAGTGAGTTGCACTGAAAATTTTAGAATTTACTGAAAAACCCGCATTAGACGAAATCCACAGTGTAGTACATTGTATATGAGTGAGTTGCACTGAAAAACTTAGAATTTACTGAAAAACCCGCATTAGACGAAATGCACAGTGTAGTACATTGTATATGAGTGAGTTGCACTGAAAAACTTAGAATTTACTGAAAAACCAGCATTAGACAAAATGCACAGTGTAGTACATTGAATATGAGTGCGTTGCACTGAAAAACTTAGAATTTACTGAAAAACCCGCATTAGACGAAATGCACAGTGTAGTACTTTGTATATGAGTGAGTTGCACTGAAAAAATTAGAATTTACTGAAAAACCCGCATTAGACGAAATGCACAGTGTAGTACATTGTATATGAGTGAGTTGCACTGAAAAACTTAGAATTTACTGGAAAACCCGCATTAGACGAAATGTACAGTGTAGTACATAGTATATGAGTGAGTTGCACTGAAAAACTTAGAATTTACTGAAAAACCCGCATTAGACGAAATGCACAGTGTAGTACATTGTATATGAGTGAGTTGCACTGAAAAACTTAGAATTTACTGAAAAACCCGCATTAGACGAAATGCACAGTGTAGTACATTGTATATGAGTGAGTTGCACTGAAAAACTTAGAATTTACTGAAAAACCCGCATTAGACGAAATGTACAGTGTATTACATAGTATATGACTGAGTTGCACTGAAAAACTTAGAATTTACTGAAAAACCCGCATTAGACGAAATGCACAGTGTAGTACATTGTATATGAGTGAGTTGCACTGAAAAACTTAGAATTTACTGAAAAACCCGCATTAGACGAAATGCACAGTGTAGTACATTGTATATGAGTGAGTTGCACTGAAAAACTTAGAACTTACTGAAAAACCCGCATTAGACGAAATGCACAGTGTAGTACATTGTATATGAGTGAGTTGCACTGATAAACTTAGAATTTACTGAAAAACCCGCATTAGACTAAATGCACAGTGTAGTACATTGTATATGAGTGATTTGCACTGAAAAATTTAGAATTTACTGAAAAACCCGCATTAGACAAAATGCACAGTGTAGTACATTGTATATGAGTGAGTTGCACTGAAAAATTTAGAATTTACTGAAAAACCCGCATTAGACGAAATCCACAGTGTAGTACATTGTATATGAGTGAGTTGCACTGAAAACCTTAGAATTTACTGAAAAACCCGCATTAGACGAAATGCACAGTGTAGTACATTGTATATGAGTGAGTTGCACTGAAAAACTTAGAATTTACTGAAAACCCGCATTAGACTAAATGCACAGTGTAGTACATTGTATATGAGTGAGTTGCACTGAAAAACTTAGAATTTACTGAAAAACCCGCATTAGACGAAATGCACAGTGTAGTACATAGTATATGAGTGAGTTGCATTGAAAAACTTAGAATTTACTGAAAAACCCGCATTAGACGAAATGCACAGTGTAGTACATTGTATATGAGTGAGTTGCACTGAAAAACTTAGAATTTACTGAAAAACCCGCATTAGACGAAATGCACAGTGTAGTACATTGTATATGAGTGAGTTGCACTGAAAAATTTAGAATTTACTGAAAAACCCGCATTAGACGAAATGCACAGTGTAGTACATTGTATATGAGTGAGTTGCACTGAAAAACTTAGAATTTACTGAAAAACCCGCATTAGACTAAATGCACAGTGTAGTACATTGTATATGAGTGAGTTGCACTGAAAACCTTAGAATTTACTGAAAAACCCGCATTAGACGAAATGCACAGTGTAGTACATTGTATATGAGTGAGTTGCACTGAAAACCTTAGAATTTACTGAAAAACCCGCATTAGACGAAATGCACAGTGTAGTACATTGTATATGAGTGAGTTGCACTGAAAAACTTAGAATTTACTGAAAACCCGCATTAGACTAAATACACAGTGTAGTACATTGTATATGAGTGAGTTGCACTGAAAAACTTAGAATTTACTGAAAAACCCGCATTAGACCAAATGCACAGTGTAGTACATTGTATATGAGTGAGTTGCACTGAAAAACTTAGAATTTACTGAAAAACCCCCATTAGACGAAATGTACAGTGTAGTACATAGTATATGAGTGAGTTGCACTGAAAAACTTAGAATTTACTGAAAAACCCGCATTAGACGAAATGCACAGTGTAGTACATTGTATATGAGTGAGTTGCACTGAAAAACTTAGAATTTACTGAAAAACCCGCATTAGACGAAATGCACAGTGTAGTACATTGTATATGAGTGAGTTGCACTGAAAAATTTAGAATTTACTGAAAAACCCGCATTAGACGAAATGCAAAGTGTAGTACATTGTATATGAGTGAGTTGCACTGAAAAACTTAGAATTTACTAAAAACCCGCATTAGACTAAATACACAGTGTAGTACATTGTATATGAGTGAGTTGCACTGAAAAACTTAGAATTTACTGAAAAACCCGCATTAGACGAAATGCACAGTGTAGTACATAGTATATGAGTGAGTTGCACTGAAAAACTTAGAATTTACTGAAAAACCCGCATTACACGAAATGCACAGTGTAGTACATTGTATATGAGTGAGTTGCACTGAAAAATTTAGAATTTACTGAAAAACCCGCATTAGACGAAATGCACAGTGTAGTACATTGTATATGAGTGAGTTGCACTGAAAAACTTAGAATTTACTGAAAAACCCGCATTAGACGAAATGTACAGTGTAGTACATAGTATATGAGTGAGTTGCACTGAAAAACTTAGAATTTACTGAAAAATCCGCATTAGACGAAATGCACAGTGTAGTACATTGTATATGAGTGAGTTGCACTGAAAAACTTAGAATTTACTGAAAAAGCCGCATTAGATGAAATGTACAGTGTAGTACATTGTATATGAGTGAGTTGCACTGAAAAACTTAGAATTTACTTAAAAACCCGCATTAGACGAAATGCACAGTGTAGTACATTGTATATGAGTGAGTTGCACTGAAAAACTTAGAATTTACTGAAAACCCGCATTAGACTAAATACACAGTGTAGTACATTGTATATGAGTGAGTTGCACTGAAAAACTTAGAATTTACTGAAAAACCCGCATTAGACGAAATGCACAGTGTAGTACATAGTATATGAGTGAGTTGCACTGAAAAACTTAGAATTTACTGAAAAACCCGCATTAGACGAAATGCACAGTGTAGTACATTGTATATGAGTGAGTTGCACTGAAAAACTTAGAATTTACTGAAAAACCCGCATTAGACGAAATGCACAGTGTAGTACATTGTATATGAGTGAGTTGCCCTGAAAAACTTAGAATTTACTGAAAAACCCGCATTAGACGAAATGCACAGTGTAGTACATTGTATATGAGTGAGTTGCACTGAAAAACTTAGAATTTACTGAAAAACCCGCATTAGACGAAATGCACAGTGTAGTACATTGTATATGAGTGAGTTGCACTGAAAAACTTAGAATTTACTGAAAAACCCGCATTAGACGAAATGCACAGTGTAGTACATTGAATATGAGTGCGTTGCACTGAAAAACTTAGAATTTACTGAAAAACCCACATTAGACGAAATGCACAGTATAGTACATTGTATATGAGTGAGTTGCACTGAAAAATTTAGAATTTACTGAAAAACCCGCATTAGACGAAATGCACAGTGTAGTACATTGTATATGAGTGAGTTGCACTGAAAAACTTAGAATTTACTGGAAAACCCGCATTAGACGAAATGTACAGTGTAGTACATAGTATATGAGTGAGTTGCACTGAAAAACTTAGAATTTACTGAAAAACCCGCATTA
Source organism: Mus caroli (assembly GCF_978045245.1). Classification (NCBI taxonomy): domain Eukaryota; kingdom Metazoa; phylum Chordata; class Mammalia; order Rodentia; family Muridae; genus Mus; species Mus caroli. Next base: position 68,716 of record NW_028227390.1, on the reverse strand, counting down.
GACGAAATGCACAGTGTAGTACATTGTATATGAGTGAGTTGCACTGAAAAACTTAGAATTTACTGAAAAACCCGCATTAGACGAAATGCACAGTGTAGTACATTGTATATGAGTGAGTTGCACTGAAAAACTTAGAATTTACTGAAAAACCCGCATTAGACGAAATGTACAGTGTATTACATAGTATATGACTGAGTTGCACTGAAAAACTTAGAATTTACTGAAAAACCCGCATTAGACGAAATGCACAGTGTAGTACATTGTATATGAGTGAGTTGCACTGAAAAACTTAGAATTTACTAAAAACCCGCATTAGACTAAATACACAGTGTAGTACATTGTATATGAGTGAGTTGCACTGAAAAACTTAGAATTTACTGAAAAACCCGCATTAGACGAAATGCACAGTGTAGTACATAGTATATGAGTGAGTTGCACTGAAAAACTTAGAATTTACTGAAAAACCCGCATTAGACGAAATGCACAGTGTAGTACATTGTATATGAGTGAGTTGCACTGAAAAATTTAGAATTTACTGAAAAACCCGCATTAGACGAAATGCACAGTGTAGTACATTGTATATGAGTGAGTTGCACTGAAAAACTTAGAATTTACTGAAAAAGCCGCATTAGATGAAATGTACAGTGTAGTACATTGTATATGAGTGAGTTGCACTGAAAAACTTAGAATTTACTGAAAAACCCGCATTAGACGAAATGCACAGTGTAGTACATTGTATATGAGTGAGTTGCACTGAAAAACTTAGAATTTACTGAAAACCCGCATTAGACTAAATGCACAGTGTAGTACATTGTATATGAGTGAGTTGCACTGAAAAACTTAGAATTTACTGAAAAACCCGCATTAGACGAAATGCACAGTGTAGTACATTGTATATGAGTGAGTTGCACTGAAAAACTTAGAATTTACTGAAAACCCGCATTAGACTAAATACACAGTGTAGTACATTGTATATGAGTGAGTTGCACTGAAAAACTTAGAATTTACTGAAAAACCCGCATTAGACGAAATGCACAGTGTAGTACATAGTATATGAGTGAGTTGCATTGAAAAACTTAGAATTTACTGAAAAACCCGCATTAGACGAAATGCACAGTGTAGTACATTGTATATGAGTGAGTTGCACTGAAAAACTTAGAATTTACTGAAAAACCCGCATTAGATGAAATGCACAGTGTAGTACATTGTATATGAGTGAGTTGCACTGAAAAATTTAGAATTTACTGAAAAACCCGAATTAGACGAAATCCACAGTGTAGTACATTGTATATGAGTGAGTTGCACTGAAAAACTTAGAATTTACTGAAAAACCCGCTTTAGACGAAATGCACAGTGTAGTACATTGTATATGAGTGAGTTGCACTGAAAAACTTAGAATTTACTGAAAAACCAGCATTAGACAAAATGCACAGTGTAGTACATTGAATATGAGTGCGTTGCACTGAAAAACTTAGAATTTACTGAAAAACCCGCATTAGACGAAATGCACAGTGTAGTACTTTGTATATGAGTGAGTTGCACTGAAAAATTTAGAATTTACTGAAAAACCCGCATTAGACGAAATGCACAGTGTAGTACATTGTATATGAGTGAGTTGCACTGAAAAACTTAGAATTTACTGGAAAACCCGCATTAGACGAAATGTACAGTGTAGTACATAGTATATGAGTGAGTTGCACTGAAAAACTTAGAATTTACTGAAAAACCCGCATTAGACGAAATGCACAGTGTAGTACATTGTATATGAGTGAGTTGCACTGAAAAACTTAGAATTTACTGAAAAACCCGCATTAGACGAAATGCACAGTGTAGTACATTGTATATGAGTGAGTTGCACTGAAAAACTTAGAATTTACTGAAAAACCCGCATTAGACGAAATGTACAGTGTATTACATAGTATATGACTGAGTTGCACTGAAAAACTTAGAATTTACTGAAAAACCCGCATTAGACGAAATGCACAGTGTAGTACATTGTATATGAGTGAGTTGCACTGAAAAACTTAGAATTTACTGAAAAACCCGCATTAGACGAAATGCACAGTGTAGTACATTGTATATGAGTGAGTTGCACTGAAAAACTTAGAACTTACTGAAAAACCCGCATTAGACGAAATGCACAGTGTAGTACATTGTATATGAGTGAGTTGCACTGATAAACTTAGAATTTACTGAAAAACCCGCATTAGACTAAATGCACAGTGTAGTACATTGTATATGAGTGATTTGCACTGAAAAATTTAGAATTTACTGAAAAACCCGCATTAGACAAAATGCACAGTGTAGTACATTGTATATGAGTGAGTTGCACTGAAAAATTTAGAATTTACTGAAAAACCCGCATTAGACGAAATCCACAGTGTAGTACATTGTATATGAGTGAGTTGCACTGAAAAACTTAGAATTTACTGAAAAACCCGCATTAGACGAAATGCACAGTGTAGTACATTGTATATGAGTGAGTTGCACTGAAAAACTTAGAATTTACTGAAAAACCCGCATTAGACGAAATGCACAGTGTAGTACATTGTATATGAGTGAGTTGCACTGAAAAACTTAGAATTTACTGAAAACCCGCATTAGACTAAATGCACAGTGTAGTACATTGTATATGAGTGAGTTGCACTGAAAAACTTAGAATTTACTGAAAAACCCGCATTAGACGAAATGCACAGTGTAGTACATTGTATATGAGTGAGTTGCACTGAAAAACTTAGAATTTACTGAAAACCCGCATTAGACTAAATACACAGTGTAGTACATTGTATATGAGTGAGTTGCACTGAAAAACTTAGAATTTACTGAAAAACCCGCATTAGACCAAATGCACAGTGTAGTACATTGTATATGAGTGAGTTGCACTGAAAAACTTAGAATTTACTGAAAAACCCCCATTAGACGAAATGTACAGTGTAGTACATAGTATATGAGTGAGTTGCACTGAAAAACTTAGAATTTACTGAAAAACCCGCATTAGACGAAATGCACAGTGTAGTACATTGTATATGAGTGAGTTGCACTGAAAAACTTAGAATTTACTGAAAAACCCGCATTAGACGAAATGCACAGTGTAGTACATTGTATATGAGTGAGTTGCACTGAAAAATTTAGAATTTACTGAAAAACCCGCATTAGACGAAATGCAAAGTGTAGTACATTGTATATGAGTGAGTTGCACTGAAAAACTTAGAATTTACTAAAAACCCGCATTAGACTAAATACACAGTGTAGTACATTGTATATGAGTGAGTTGCACTGAAAAACTTAGAATTTACTGAAAAACCCGCATTAGACGAAATGCACAGTGTAGTACATAGTATATGAGTGAGTTGCACTGAAAAACTTAGAATTTACTGAAAAACCCGCATTACACGAAATGCACAGTGTAGTACATTGTATATGAGTGAGTTGCACTGAAAAATTTAGAATTTACTGAAAAACCCGCATTAGACGAAATGCACAGTGTAGTACATTGTATATGAGTGAGTTGCACTGAAAAACTTAGAATTTACTGAAAAACCCGCATTAGACGAAATGTACAGTGTAGTACATAGTATATGAGTGAGTTGCACTGAAAAACTTAGAATTTACTGAAAAATCCGCATTAGACGAAATGCACAGTGTAGTACATTGTATATGAGTGAGTTGCACTGAAAAACTTAGAATTTACTGAAAAAGCCGCATTAGATGAAATGTACAGTGTAGTACATTGTATATGAGTGAGTTGCACTGAAAAACTTAGAATTTACTTAAAAACCCGCATTAGACGAAATGCACAGTGTAGTACATTGTATATGAGTGAGTTGCACTGAAAAACTTAGAATTTACTGAAAACCCGCATTAGACTAAATACACAGTGTAGTACATTGTATATGAGTGAGTTGCACTGAAAAACTTAGAATTTACTGAAAAACCCGCATTAGACGAAATGCACAGTGTAGTACATAGTATATGAGTGAGTTGCACTGAAAAACTTAGAATTTACTGAAAAACCCGCATTAGACGAAATGCACAGTGTAGTACATTGTATATGAGTGAGTTGCACTGAAAAACTTAGAATTTACTGAAAAACCCGCATTAGACGAAATGCACAGTGTAGTACATTGTATATGAGTGAGTTGCCCTGAAAAACTTAGAATTTACTGAAAAACCCGCATTAGACGAAATGCACAGTGTAGTACATTGTATATGAGTGAGTTGCACTGAAAAACTTAGAATTTACTGAAAAACCCGCATTAGACGAAATGCACAGTGTAGTACATTGTATATGAGTGAGTTGCACTGAAAAACTTAGAATTTACTGAAAAACCCGCATTAGACGAAATGCACAGTGTAGTACATTGAATATGAGTGCGTTGCACTGAAAAACTTAGAATTTACTGAAAAACCCACATTAGACGAAATGCACAGTATAGTACATTGTATATGAGTGAGTTGCACTGAAAAATTTAGAATTTACTGAAAAACCCGCATTAGACGAAATGCACAGTGTAGTACATTGTATATGAGTGAGTTGCACTGAAAAACTTAGAATTTACTGGAAAACCCGCATTAGACGAAATGTACAGTGTAGTACATAGTATATGAGTGAGTTGCACTGAAAAACTTAGAATTTACTGAAAAACCCGCATTAGACGAAATGCACAGTGTAGTACATTGTATATGAGTGAGTTGCACTGAAAAACTTAGAATTTACTGAAAAACCCGCATTAGACGAAATGCACAGTGTAGTACATTGTATATGAGTGAGTTGCACTGAAAAACTTAGAATTTACTGAAAAACCCGCATTAGACGAAATGTACAGTGTATTACATAGTATATGACTGAGTTGCACTGAAAAACTTAGAATTTACTGAAAAACCCGCATTAGACGAAATGCACAGTGTAGTACATTGTATATGAGTGAGTTGCACTGAAAAACTTAGAATTTACTAAAAACCCGCATTAGACTAAATACACAGTGTAGTACATTGTATATGAGTGAGTTGCACTGAAAAACTTAGAATTTACTGAAAAACCCGCATTAGACGAAATGCACAGTGTAGTACATAGTATATGAGTGAGTTGCACTGAAAAACTTAGAATTTATGAAAAACCCGCATTAGACGAAATGCACAGTGTAGTACATTGTATATGAGTGAGTTGCACTGAAAAATTTAGAATTTACTGAAAAACCCGCATTAGACGAAATGCACAGTGTAGTACATTGTATATGAGTGAGTTGCACTGAAAAACTTAGAATTTACTGAAAAAGCCGCATTAGATGAAATGTACAGTGTAGTACATTGTATATGAGTGAGTTGCACTGAAAAACTTAGAATTTACTGAAAAACCCGCATTAGACGAAATGCACAGTGTAGTACATTGTATATGAGTGAGTTGCACTGAAAAACTTAGAATTTACTGAAAACCCGCATTAGACTAAATGCACAGTGTAGTACATTGTATATGAGTGAGTTGCACTGAAAAACTTAGAATTTACTGAAAAACCCGCATTAGACGAAATGCACAGTGTAGTACATTGTATATGAGTGAGTTGCACTGAAAAACTTAGAATTTACTGAAAACCCGCATTAGACTAAATACACAGTGTAGTACATTGTATATGAGTGAGTTGCACTGAAAAACTTAGAATTTACTGAAAAACCCGCATTAGACGAAATGCACAGTGTAGTACATAGTATATGAGTGAGTTGCATTGAAAAACTTAGAATTTACTGAAAAACCCGCATTAGACGAAATGCACAGTGTAGTACATTGTATATGAGTGAGTTGCACTGAAAAACTTAGAATTTACTGAAAAACCCGCATTAGATGAAATGCACAGTGTAGTACATTGTATATGAGTGAGTTGCACTGAAAAATTTAGAATTTACTGAAAAACCCGAATTAGACGAAATCCACAGTGTAGTACATTGTATATGAGTGAGTTGCACTGAAAAACTTAGAATTTACTGAAAAACCCGCTTTAGACGAAATGCACAGTGTAGTACATTGTATATGAGTGAGTTGCACTGAAAAACTTAGAATTTACTGAAAAACCAGCATTAGACAAAATGCACAGTGTAGTACATTGAATATGAGTGCGTTGCACTGAAAAACTTAGAATTTACTGAAAAACCCGCATTAGACGAAATGCACAGTGTAGTACTTTGTATATGAGTGAGTTGCACTGAAAAATTTAGAATTTACTGAAAAACCCGCATTAGACGAAATGCACAGTGTAGTACATTGTATATGAGTGAGTTGCACTGAAAAACTTAGAATTTACTGGAAAACCCGCATTAGACGAAATGTACAGTGTAGTACATAGTATATGAGTGAGTTGCACTGAAAAACTTAGAATTTACTGAAAAACCCGCATTAGACGAAATGCACAGTGTAGTACATTGTATATGAGTGAGTTGCACTGAAAAACTTAGAATTTACTGAAAAACCCGCATTAGACGAAATGCACAGTGTAGTACATTGTATATGAGTGAGTTGCACTGAAAAACTTAGAATTTACTGAAAAACCCGCATTAGACGAAATGTACAGTGTATTACATAGTATATGACTGAGTTGCACTGAAAAACTTAGAATTTACTGAAAAACCCGCATTAGACGAAATGCACAGTGTAGTACATTGTATATGAGTGAGTTGCACTGAAAAACTTAGAATTTACTGAAAAACCCGCATTAGACGAAATGCACAGTGTAGTACATTGTATATGAGTGAGTTGCACTGAAAAACTTAGAACTTACTGAAAAACCCACATTAGACGAAATGCACAGTGTAGTACATTGTATATGAGTGAGTTGCACTGATAAACTTAGAATTTACTGAAAAACCCGCATTAGACGAAATGCACAGTGTAGTACATTGTATATGAGTGATTTGCACTGAAAAATTTAGAATTTACTGAAAAACCCGCATTAGACAAAATGCACAGTGTAGTACATTGTATATGAGTGAGTTGCACTGAAAAATTTAGAATTTACTGAAAAACCCGCATTAGACGAAATCCACAGTGTAGTACATTGTATATGAGTGAGTTGCACTGAAAAACTTAGAATTTACTGAAAAACCCGCATTAGACGAAATGCACAGTGTAGTACATTGTATATGAGTGAGTTGCACTGAAAAACTTAGAATTTACTGAAAAACCCGCATTAGACGAAATGCACAGTGTAGTACATTGTATATGAGTGAGTTGCACTGAAAAACTTAGAATTTACTGAAAACCCGCATTAGACTAAATGCACAGTGTAGTACATTGTATATGAGTGAGTTGCACTGAAAAACTTAGAATTTACTGAAAAACCCGCATTAGACGAAATGCACAGTGTAGTACATTGTATATGAGTGAGTTGCACTGAAAAACTTAGAATTTACTGAAAACCCGCATTAGACTAAATACACAGTGTAGTACATTGTATATGAGTGAGTTGCACTGAAAAACTTAGAATTTACTGAAAAACCCGCATTAGACGAAATGCACAGTGTAGTACATAGTATATGAGTGAGTTGCATTGAAAAACTTAGAATTTACTGAAAAACCCGCATTAGACGAAATGCACAGTGTAGTACATTGTATATGAGTGAGTTGCACTGAAAAACTTAGAATTTACTGAAAAACCCGCATTAGACGAAATGCACAGTGTAGTACATTGTATATGAGTGAGTTGCACTGAAAAATTTAGAATTTACTGAAAAACCCGCATTAGACAAAATGCACAGTGTAGTACATTGTATATGAGTGAGTTGCACTGAAAAACTTAGAATTTACTGAAAAACCCGCATTAGACTAAATGCACAGTGTAGTACATTGTATATGAGTGAGTTGCACTGAAAACCTTAGAATTTACTGAAAAACCCGCATTAGACGAAATGCACAGTGTAGTACATTGTATATGAGTGAGTTGCACTGAAAACCTTAGAATTTACTGAAAAACCCGCATTAGACGAAATGCACAGTGTAGTACATTGTATATGAGTGAGTTGCACTGAAAAACTTAGAATTTACTGAAAACCCGCATTAGACTAAATACACAGTGTAGTACATTGTATATGAGTGAGTTGCACTGAAAAACTTAGAATTTACTGAAAAACCCGCATTAGACGAAATGCACAGTGTAGTACATTGTATATGAGTGAGTTGCACTGAAAAACTTAGAATTTACTGAAAAACCCCCATTAGACGAAATGTACAGTGTAGTACATAGTATATGAGTGAGTTGCACTGAAAAACTTAGAATTTACTGAAAAACCCGCATTAGACGAAATGCACAGTGTAGTACATTGTATATGAGTGAGTTGCACTGAAAAACTTAGAATTTACTGAAAAACCCGCATTAGACGAAATGCACAGTGTAGTACATTGTATATGAGTGAGTTGCACTGAAAAATTTAGAATTTACTGAAAAACCCGCATTAGACGAAATGCAAAGTGTAGTACATTGTATATGAGTGAGTTGCACTGAAAAACTTAGAATTTACTAAAAACCCGCATTAGACTAAATACACAGTGTAGTACATTGTATATGAGTGAGTTGCACTGAAAAACTTAGAATTTACTGAAAAACCCGCATTAGACGAAATGCACAGTGTAGTACATAGTATATGAGTGAGTTGCACTGAAAAACTTAGAATTTACTGAAAAACCCGCATTACACGAAATGCACAGTGTAGTACATTGTATATGAGTGAGTTGCACTGAAAAATTTAGAATTTACTGAAAAACCCGCATTAGACGAAATGCACAGTGTAGTACATTGTATATGAGTGAGTTGCACTGAAAAACTTAGAATTTACTGAAAAACCCGCATTAGACGAAATGTACAGTGTAGTACATAGTATATGAGTGAGTTGCACTGAAAAACTTAGAATTTACTGAAAAATCCGCATTAGACGAAATGCACAGTGTAGTACATTGTATATGAGTGAGTTGCACTGAAAAACTTAGAATTTACTGAAAAACCCGCATTAGACGAAATGCACAGTGTAGTACATTGTATATGAGTGAGTTGCACTGAAAAACTTAGAATTTACTGAAAAACCCGCATTAGACGAAATGCACAGTGTAGTACATTGTATATGAGTGAGTTGCACTGAAAAACTTAGAATTTACTGAAAAACCCGCATTAGACGAAATGCACAGTGTAGTACATTGTATATGAGTGAGTTGCACTGAAAAACTTAGAATTTACTGAAAACCCGCATTAGACTAAATGCACAGTGTAGTACATTGTATATGAGTGAGTTGCACTGAAAAACTTAGAATTTACTGAAAAACCCGCATTAGACGAAATGCACAGTGTAGTACATTGTATATGAGTGAGTTGCACTGAAAAACTTAGAATTTACTGAAAACCCGCATTAGACTAAATACACAGTGTAGTACATTGTATATGAGTGAGTTGCACTGAAAAACTTAGAATTTACTGAAAAACCCGCATTAGACGAAATGCACAGTGTAGTACATAGTATATGAGTGAGTTGCATTGAAAAACTTAGAATTTACTGAAAAACCCGCATTAGACGAAATGCACAGTGTAGTACATTGTATATGAGTGAGTTGCACTGAAAAACTTAGAATTTACTGAAAAACCCGCATTAGACGAAATGCACAGTGTAGTACATTGTATATGAGTGAGTTGCACTGAAAAATTTAGAATTTACTGAAAAACCCGCATTAGACAAAATGCACAGTGTAGTACATTGTATATGAGTGAGTTGCACTGAAAAACTTAGAATTTACTGAAAAACCCGCATTAGACTAAATGCACAGTGTAGTACATTGTATATGAGTGAGTTGCACTGAAAACCTTAGAATTTACTGAAAAACCCGCATTAGACGAAATGCACAGTGTAGTACATTGTATATGAGTGAGTTGCACTGAAAACCTTAGAATTTACTGAAAAACCCGCATTAGACGAAATGCACAGTGTAGTACATTGTATATGAGTTAGTTGCACTGAAAAACTTAGAATTTACTGAAAACCCGCATTAGACTAAATACACAGTGTAGTACATTGTATATGAGTGAGTTGCACTGAAAAACTTAGAATTTACTGAAAAACCCGCATTAGACGAAATGCACAGTGTAGTACATTGTATATGAGTGAGTTGCACTGAAAAACTTAGAATTTACTGAAAAACCCCCATTAGACGAAATGTACAGTGTAGTACATAGTATATGAGTGAGTTGCACTGAAAAACTTAGAATTTACTGAAAAACCCGCATTAGACGAAATGCACAGTGTAGTACATTGTATATGAGTGAGTTGCACTGAAAAACTTAGAATTTACTGAAAAACCCGCATTAGACGAAATGCACAGTGTAGTACATTGTATATGAGTGAGTTGCACTGAAAAATTTAGAATTTACTGAAAAACCCGCATTAGACGAAATGCAAAGTGTAGTACATTGTATATGAGTGAGTTGCACTGAAAAACTTAGAATTTACTAAAAACCCGCATTAGACTAAATACACAGTGTAGTACATTGTATATGAGTGAGTTGCACTGAAAAACTTAGAATTTACTGAAAAACCCGCATTAGACGAAATGCACAGTGTAGTACATAGTATATGAGTGAGTTGCACTGAAAAACTTAGAATTTACTGAAAAACCCGCATTACACGAAATGCACAGTGTAGTACATTGTATATGAGTGAGTTGCACTGAAAAATTTAGAATTTACTGAAAAACCCGCATTAGACGAAATGCACAGTGTAGTACATTGTATATGAGTGAGTTGCACTGAAAAACTTAGAATTTACTGAAAAACCCGCATTAGACGAAATGTACAGTGTAGTACATAGTATATGAGTGAGTTGCACTGAAAAACTTAGAATTTACTGAAAAATCCGCATTAGACGAAATGCACAGTGTAGTACATTGTATATGAGTGAGTTGCACTGAAAAACTTAGAATTTACTGAAAAAGCCGCATTAGACGAAATGTACAGTGTAGTACATTGTATATGAGTGAGTTGCACTGAAAAACTTAGAATTTACTTAAAAACCCGCATTAGACGAAATGCACAGTGTAGTACATTGTATATGAGTGAGTTGCACTGAAAAACTTAGAATTTACTGAAAACCCGCATTAGACTAAATACACAGTGTAGTACATTATATATGAGTGAGTTGCACTGAAAAACTTAGAATTTACTGAAAAACCCGCATTAGACGAAATGCACAGTGTAGTACATAGTATATGAGTGAGTTGCACTGAAAAACTTAGAATTTACTGAAAAACCCGCATTAGACGAAATGCACAGTGTAGTACATAGTATATGAGTGAGTTGCACTGAAAAACTTAGAATTTACTGAAAAACCCGCATTAGACGAAATGCACAGTGTAGTACATTGTATATGAGTGAGTTGCACTGAAAAACTTAGAATTTACTGAAAAACCCGCATTAGACGAAATGCACAGTGTAGTACATTGTATATGAGTGAGTTGCACTGAAAAACTTAGAATTTACTGAAAAACCCGCATTAGACGAAATGTACAGTGTATTACATAGTATATGACTGAGTTGCACTGAAAAACTTAGAATTTACTGAAAAACCCGCATTAGACGAAATGCACAGTGTAGTACATTGTATATGAGTGAGTTGCACTGAAAAACTTAGAATTTACTAAAAACCCGCATTAGACTAAATACACAGTGTAGTACATTGTATATGAGTGAGTTGCACTGAAAAACTTAGAATTTACTGAAAAACCCGCATTAGACGAAATGCACAGTGTAGTACATAGTATATGAGTGAGTTGCACTGAAAAACTTAGAATTTACTGAAAAACCCGCATTAGACGAAATGCACAGTGTAGTACATTGTATATGAGTGAGTTGCACTGAAAAATTTAGAATTTACTGAAAAACCCGCATTAGACGAAATGCACAGTGTAGTACATTGTATATGAGTGAGTTGCACTGAAAAACTTAGAATTTACTGAAAAAGCCGCATTAGATGAAATGTACAGTGTAGTACATTGTATATGAGTGAGTTGCACTGAAAAACTTAGAATTTACTTAAAAACCCGCATTAGACGAAATGCACAGTGTAGTACATTGTATATGAGTGAGTTGCACTGAAAAACTTAGAATTTACTGAAAACCCGCATTAGACTAAATACACAGTGTAGTACATTGTATATGAGTGAGTTGCACTGAAAAACTTAGAATTTACTGAAAAACCCGAATTAGACGAAATGCACAGTGTAGTACATAGTATATGAGTGAGTTGCACTGAAAAACTTAGAATTTACTGAAAAACCCGCATTAGACGAAATGCACAGTGTAGTACATTGTATATGAGTGAGTTGCACTGAAAAACTTAGAATTTACTGAAAAACCCGCATTAGACGAAATGCACAGTGTAGTACATTGTATATGAGTGAGTTGCCCTGAAAAACTTAGAATTTACTGAAAAACCCGCATTAGACGAAATGCACAGTGTAGTACATTGTATATGAGTGAGTTGCACTGAAAAACTTAGAATTTACTGAAAAACCCGCATTAGACGAAATGCACAGTGTAGTACATTGTATATGAGTGAGTTGCACTGAAAAACTTAGAATTTACTGAAAAACCCGCATTAGACGAAATGCACAGTGTAGTACATTGAATATGAGTGCGTTGCACTGAAAAACTTAGAATTTACTGAAAAACCCGCATTAGACGAAATGCACAGTGTAGTACATTGTATATGAGTGAGTTGCACTGAAAAATTTAGAATTTACTGAAAAACCCGCATTAGACGAAATGCACAGTGTAGTACATTGTATATGAGTGAGTTGCACTGAAAAACTTAGAATTTACTGGAAAACCCGCATTAGACGAAATGTACAGTGTAGTACATAGTATATGAGTGAGTTGCACTGAAAAACTTAGAATTTACTGAAAAACCCGCATTAGACGAAATGCACAGTGTAGTACATTGTATATGAGTGAGTTGCACTGAAAAACTTAGAATTTACTGAAAAACCCGCATTAGACGAAATGCACAGTGTAGTACATTGTATATGAGTGAGTTGCACTGAAAAACTTAGAATTTACTGAAAAACCCGCATTAGACGAAATGCACAGTGTAGTACATTGTATATGAGTGAGTTGCACTGAAAAACTTAGAACTTACTGAAAAACCCGCATTAGACGAAATGCACAGTGTAGTACATTGTATATGAGTGAGTTGCACTGATAAACTTAGAATTTACTGAAAAACCCGCATTAGACGAAATGCACAGTGTAGTACATTGTATATGAGTGATTTGCACTGAAAAATTTAGAATTTACTGAAAAACCCGCATTAGACGAAATCCACAGTGTAGTACATTGTATATGAGTGAGTTGCACTGAAAAACTTAGAATTTACTGAAAAACCCGCATTAGACGAAATGCACAGTGTAGTACATTGTATATGAGTGAGTTGCACTGAAAAATTTAGAATTTACTGAAAAACCCGCATTAGACGAAATCCACAGTGTAGTACATTGTATATGAGTGAGTTGCACTGAAAACCTTAGAATTTACTGAAAAACCCGCATTAGACGAAATGCACAGTGTAGTACATTGTATATGAGTGAGTTGCACTGAAAAACTTAGAATTTACTGAAAACCCGCATTAGACTAAATGCACAGTGTAGTACATTGTATATGAGTGAGTTGCACTGAAAAACTTAGAATTTACTGAAAAACCCGCATTAGACGAAATGCACAGTGTAGTAAATTGTATATGAGTGAGTTGCACTGAAAAACTTAGAATTTACTGAAAAACCCGCATTAGACGAAATGCACAGTGTAGTACATTGTATATGAGTGAGTTGCACTGAAAAACTTAGAATTTACTGAAAAACCCGCATTAGACGAAATGCACAGTGTAGTACATTGTATATGAGTGAGTTGCACTGAAAAATTTAGAATTTACTGAAAAAACCGCATTAGACGAAATGCACAGTGTAGTACATTGTATAAGAGTGAGTTGCACTGAAAAACTTAGAATTTACTGAAAAACCCGCATTAGACGAAATGTACAGTGTAGTACATAGTATATGAGTGAGTTGCACTGAAAAACTTAGAATTTACTGAAAAATCCGCATTAGACGAAATGCACAGTGTAGTACATTGTATATGAGTGAGTTGCACTGAAAAACTTAGAATTTACTGAAAAACCCGCATTAGATGAAATGTACAGTGTAGTACATTGTATATGAGTGAGTTGCACTGAAAAACTTAGAATTTACTGAAAAACCCGCATTAGACGAAATGCACAGTGTAGTACATTGTATATGAGTGAGTTGCACTGAAAAACTTAGAATTTACTGAAAACCCGCATTAGACTAAATACACAGTGTAGTACATTGTATATGAGTGAGTTGCACTGAAAAACTTAGAATTTACTGAAAAACCCGCATTAGACGAAATGCACAGTGTAGTACATAGTATATGAGTGAGTTGCATTGAAAAACTTAGAATTTACTGAAAAACCCGCATTAGACGAAATGCACAGTGTAGTACATTGTATATGAGTGAGTTGCACTGAAAAACTTAGAATTTACTGAAAAACCCGCATTAGACGAAATGCACAGTGTAGTACATTGTATATGAGTGAGTTGCACTGAAAAATTTAGAATTTACTGAAAAACCCGCATTAGACGAAATGCACAGTGTAGTACATTGTATATGAGTGAGTTGCACTGAAAAACTTAGAATTTACTGAAAAACCCGCATTAGACTAAATGCACAGTGTAGTACATTGTATATGAGTGAGTTGCACTGAAAACCTTAGAATTTACTGAAAAACCCGCATTAGACGAAATGCACAGTGTAGTACATTGTATATGAGTGAGTTGCACTGAAAACCTTAGAATTTACTGAAAAACCCGCATTAGACGAAATGCACAGTGTAGTACATTGTATATGAGTGAGTTGCACTGAAAAACTTAGAATTTACTGAAAACCCGCATTAGACTAAATACACAGTGTAGTACATTGTATATGAGTGAGTTGCACTGAAAAACTTAGAATTTACTGAAAAACCCGCATTAGACGAAATGCACAGTGTAGTACATTGTATATGAGTGAGTTGCACTGAAAAACTTAGAATTTACTGAAAAACCCCCATTAGACGAAATGTACAGTGTAGTACATAGTATATGAGTGAGTTGCACTGAAAAACTTAGAATTTACTGAAAAACCCGCATTAGACGAAATGCACAGTGTAGTACATTGTATATGAGTGAGTTGCACTGAAAAACTTAGAATTTACTGAAAAACCAGCATTAGACGAAATGCACAGTGTAGTACATTGTATATGAGTGAGTTGCACTGAAAAACTTAGAATTTACTGAAAAACCCGCATTAGACGAAATGCACAGTGTAGTACATTGTATATGAGTGAGTTGCACTGAAAAACTTAGAATTTACTAAAAACCCGCATTAGACTAAATACACAGTGTAGTACATTGTATATGAGTGAGTTGCACTGAAAAACTTAGAATTTACTGAAAAACCCGCATTAGACGAAATGCACAGTGTAGTACATAGTATATGAGTGAGTTGCACTGAAAAACTTAGAATTTACTGAAAAACCCGCATTAGACGAAATGCACAGTGTAGTACATTGTATATGAGTGAGTTGCACTGAAAAACTTAGAATTTACTGAAAAACCCGCATTAGACGAAATGTACAGTGTAGTACATAGTATATGAGTGAGTTGCACTGAAAAACTTAGAATTTACTGAAAAATCCGCATTAGACGAAATGCACAGTGTAGTACATTGTATATGAGTGAGTTGCACTGAAAAACTTAGAATTTACTGAAAAAGCCGCATTAGATGAAATGTACAGTGTAGTACATTGTATATGAGTGAGTTGCACTGAAAAACTTAGAATTTACTTAAAAACCCGCATTAGACGAAATGCACAGTGTAGTACATTGTATATGAGTGAGTTGCACTGAAAAACTTAGAATTTACTGAAAACCCGCATTAGACTAAATACACAGTGTAGTACATTGTATATGAGTGAGTTGCACTGAAAAACTTAGAATTTACTGAAAAACCCGCATTAGACGAAATGCACAGTGTAGTACATAGTATATGAGTGAGTTGCACTGAAAAACTTAGAATTTACTGAAAAACCCGCATTAGACGAAATGCACAGTGTAGTACATTGTATATGAGTGAGTTGCACTGAAAAACTTAGAATTTACTGAAAAACCCGCATTAGACGAAATGCACAGTGTAGTACATTGTATATGAGTGAGTTGCCCTGAAAAACTTAGAATTTACTGAAAAACCCGCATTAGACGAAATGCACAGTGTAGTACATTGTATATGAGTGAGTTGCACTGAAAACCTTAGAATTTACTGAAAAACCCGCATTAGACGAAATGCACAGTGTAGTACATTGTATATGAGTGAGTTGCACTGAAAAACTTAGAATTTACTGAAAAACCCGCATTAGACGAAATGCACAGTGTAGTACATTGTATATGAGTGAGTTGCACTGAAAAATTTAGAATTTACTGAAAAACCCGCATTAGACGAAATGCACAGTGTAGTACATTGTATATGAGTGAGTTGCACTGAAAAACTTAGAATTTACTGAAAAACCCGCATTAGACTAAATGCACAGTGTAGTACATTGTATATGAGTGAGTTGCACTGAAAACCTTAGAATTTACTGAAAAACCCGCATTAGACGAAATGCACAGTGTAGTACATTGTATATGAGTGAGTTGCACTGAAAACCTTAGAATTTACTGAAAAACCCGCATTAGACGAAATGCACAGTGTAGTACATTGTATATGAGTGAGTTGCACTGAAAAACTTAGAATTTACTGAAAACCCGCATTAGACTAAATACACAGTGTAGTACATTGTATATGAGTGAGTTGCACTGAAAAACTTAGAATTTACTGAAAAACCCGCATTAGACGAAATGCACAGTGTAGTACATAGTATATGAGTGAGTTGCACTGAAAAACTTAGAATTTACTGAAAAACCCGCATTAGACGAAATGCACAGTGTAGTACATTGTATATGAGTGAGTTGCACTGAAAAACTTAGAATTTACTGAAAAACCCGCATTAGACGAAATGCACAGTGTAGTACATTGTATATGAGTGAGTTGCCCTGAAAAACTTAGAATTTACTGAAAAACCCGCATTAGACGAAATGCACAGTGTAGTACATTGTATATGAGTGAGTTGCACTGAAAACCTTAGAATTTACTGAAAAACCCGCATTAGACGAAATGCACAGTGTAGTACATTGTATATGAGTGAGTTGCACTGAAAAACTTAGAATTTACTGAAAAACCCGCATTAGACGAAATGCACAGTGTAGTACATTGTATATGAGTGAGTTGCACTGAAAAATTTAGAATTTACTGAAAAACCCGCATTAGACGAAATGCACAGTGTAGTACATTGTATATGAGTGAGTTGCACTGAAAAACTTAGAATTTACTGAAAAACCCGCATTAGACTAAATGCACAGTGTAGTACATTGTATATGAGTGAGTTGCACTGAAAACCTTAGAATTTACTGAAAAACCCGCATTAGACGAAATGCACAGTGTAGTACATTGTATATGAGTGAGTTGCACTGAAAACCTTAGAATTTACTGAAAAACCCGCATTAGACGAAATGCACAGTGTAGTACATTGTATATGAGTGAGTTGCACTGAAAAACTTAGAATTTACTGAAAACCCGCATTAGACTAAATACACAGTGTAGTACATTGTATATGAGTGAGTTGCACTGAAAAACTTAGAATTTACTGAAAAACCCGCATTAGACGAAATGCACAGTGTAGTACATTGTATATGAGTGAGTTGCACTGAAAAACTTAGAATTTACTGAAAAACCCCCATTAGACGAAATGTACAGTGTAGTACATAGTATATGAGTGAGTTGCACTGAAAAACTTAGAATTTACTGAAAAACCCGCATTAGACGAAATGCACAGTGTAGTACATTGTATATGAGTGAGTTGCACTGAAAAACTTAGAATTTACTGAAAAACCAGCATTAGACGAAATGCACAGTGTAGTACATTGTATATGAGTGAGTTGCACTGAAAAACTTAGAATTTACTGAAAAACCCGCATTAGACGAAATGCACAGTGTAGTACATTGTATATGAGTGAGTTGCACTGAAAAACTTAGAATTTACTAAAAACCCGCATTAGACTAAATACACAGTGTAGTACATTGTATATGAGTGAGTTGCACTGAAAAACTTAGAATTTACTGAAAAACCCCGCATTAGACGAAATGCACAGTGTAGTACATAGTATATGAGTGAGTTGCACTGAAAAACTTAGAATTTACTGAAAAACCCGCATTAGACGAAATGCACAGTGTAGTACATTGTATATGAGTGAGTTGCACTGAAAAACTTAGAATTTACTGAAAAACCCGCATTAGACGAAATGCACAGTGTAGTACATTGTATATGAGTGAGTTGCCCTGAAAAACTTAGAATTTACTGAAAAACCCGCATTAGACGAAATGCACAGTGTAGTACATTGTATATGAGTGAGTTGCACTGAAAAACTTAGAATTTACTGAAAAACCCGCATTAGACGAAATGCACAGTGTAGTACATTGTATATGAGTGAGTTGCACTGAAAACCTTAGAATTTACTGAAAAACCCGCATTAGACGAAATGCACAGTGTAGTACATTGTATATGAGTGAGTTGCATTGAAAACCTTAGAATTTACTGAAAAACCCGCATTAGACGAAATGCACAGTGTAGTACATTGTATATGAGTGAGTTGCACTGAAAAACTTAGAATTTACTGAAAACCCGCATTAGACTAAATACACAGTGTAGTACATTGTATATGAGTGAGTTGCACTGAAAAACTTAGAATTTACTGAAAAACCCCCATTAGACGAAATGCACAGTGTAGTACATTGTATATGAGTGAGTTGCACTGAAAAACTTAGAATTTACTGAAAAACCCCCATTAGACGAAATGTACAGTGTAGTACATAGTATATGAGTGAGTTGCACTGAAAAACATAGAATTTACTGAAAAACCCGCATTAGACGAAATGCACAGTGTAGTACATTGTATATGAGTGAGTTGCACTGAAAAACTTAGAATTTACTGAAAAACCCCCATTAGACGAAATGTACAGTGTAGTACATAGTATATGAGTGAGTTGCACTGAAAAACTTAGAATTTACTGAAAAACCCGCATTAGACGAAATGCACAGTGTAGTACATTGTATATGAGTGAGTTGCACTGAAAAACTTAGAATTTACTGAAAAACCCGCATTAGACGAAATGCACAGTGTAGTACATTGTATATGAGTGAGTTGCACTGAAAAACTTAGAATTTACTGAAAAACCCGCATTAGACGAAATGCACAGTGTAGTACATTGTATATGAGTGAGTTGCACTGAAAAACTTAGAATTTACTGAAAAACCCGCATTAGAAGAAATCCACAGTGTAGTACATTGTATATGAGTGAGTTGCACTGAAAAACTTAGAATTTACTGAAAAACCCGCATTAGACGAAATGCACAGTGTAGTATATTGTATATGAGTGAGTTGTACTGAAAAACTTAGAATTTACTGAAAAACCCGCATTAGACGAAATCCACAGTGTAGTACATTGTATATGAGTGAGTTGCACTGAAAAACTTAGAATTTACTGAAAAACCCGCATTAGACGAAATGTACAGTGTAGTACATAGTATATGAGTGAGTTGCACTGAAAAACTTAGAATTTACTGAAAAATCCGCATTAGACGAAATGCACAGTGTAGTACATTGTATATGAGTGAGTTGCACTGAAAAACTTAGAATTTACTGAAAAAGCCGCATTAGATGAAATGTACAGTGTAGTACATTGTATATGAGTGAGTTGCACTGAAAAACTTAGAATTTACTTAAAAACCCGCATTAGACGAAATGCACAGTGTAGTACATTGTATATGAGTGAGTTGCACTGAAAAACTTAGAATTTACTGAAAACCCGCATTAGACTAAATACACAGTGTAGTACATTGTATATGAGTGAGTTGCACTGAAAAACTTAGAATTTACTGAAAAACCCGCATTAGACGAAATGCACAGTGTAGTACATAGTATATGAGTGAGTTGCACTGAAAAACTTAGAATTTACTGAAAAACCCGCATTAGACGAAATGCACAGTGTAGTACATTGTATATGAGTGAGTTGCACTGAAAAACTTAGAATTTACTGAAAAACCCGCATTAGACGAAATGCACAGTGTAGTACATTGTATATGAGTGAGTTGCCCTGAAAAACTTAGAATTTACTGAAAAACCCGCATTAGACGAAATGCACAGTGTAGTACATTGTATATGAGTGAGTTGCACTGAAAAACTTAGAATTTACTGAAAAACCCGCATTAGACGAAATGCACAGTGTAGTACATTGTATATGAGTGAGTTGCACTGAAAACCTTAGAATTTACTGAAAAACCCGCATTAGACGAAATGCACAGTGTAGTACATTGTATATGAGTGAGTTGCATTGAAAACCTTAGAATTTACTGAAAAACCCGCATTAGACGAAATGCACAGTGTAGTACATTGTATATGAGTGAGTTGCACTGAAAAACTTAGAATTTACTGAAAACCCGCATTAGACTAAATACACAGTGTAGTACATTGTATATGAGTGAGTTGCACTGAAAAACTTAGAATTTACTGAAAAACCCGCATTAGACGAAATCCACAGTGTAGTACATTGTATATGAGTGAGTTGCACTGAAAACCTTAGAATTTACTGAAAAACCCGCATTAGACGAAATGCACAGTGTAGTACATTGTATATGAGTGAGTTGCACTGAAAAACTTAGAATTTACTGAAAACCCGCATTAGACTAAATGCACAGTGTAGTACATTGTATATGAGTGAGTTGCACTGAAAAACTTAGAATTTACTGAAAAACCCGCATTAGACGAAATGCACAGTGTAGTAAATTGTATATGAGTGAGTTGCACTGAAAAACTTAGAATTTACTGAAAAACCCGCATTAGACGAAATGCACAGTGTAGTACATTGTATATGAGTGAGTTGCACTGAAAAACTTAGAATTTACTGAAAAACCCGCATTAGACGAAATGCACAGTGTAGTACATTGTATATGAGTGAGTTGCACTGAAAAATTTAGAATTTACTGAAAAAACCGCATTAGACGAAATGCACAGTGTAGTACATTGTATAAGAGTGAGTTGCACTGAAAAACTTAGAATTTACTGAAAAACCCGCATTAGACGAAATGTACAGTGTAGTACATAGTATATGAGTGAGTTGCACTGAAAAACTTAGAATTTACTGAAAAATCCGCATTAGACGAAATGCACAGTGTAGTACATTGTATATGAGTGAGTTGCACTGAAAAACTTAGAATTTACTGAAAAACCCGCATTAGATGAAATGTACAGTGTAGTACATTGTATATGAGTGAGTTGCACTGAAAAACTTAGAATTTACTGAAAAACCCGCATTAGACGAAATGCACAGTGTAGTACATTGTATATGAGTGAGTTGCACTGAAAAACTTAGAATTTACTGAAAACCCGCATTAGACTAAATACACAGTGTAGTACATTGTATATGAGTGAGTTGCACTGAAAAACTTAGAATTTACTGAAAAACCCGCATTAGACGAAATGCACAGTGTAGTACATAGTATATGAGTGAGTTGCATTGAAAAACTTAGAATTTACTGAAAAACCAGCATTAGACGAAATGCACAGTGTAGTACATTGTATATGAGTGAGTTGCACTGAAAAACTTAGAATTTACTGAAAAACCCGCATTAGACGAAATGCACAGTGTAGTACATTGTATATGAGTGAGTTGCACTGAAAAATTTAGAATTTACTGAAAAACCCGCATTAGACGAAATGCACAGTGTAGTACATTGTATATGAGTGAGTTGCACTGAAAAACTTAGAATTTACTGAAAAACCCGCATTAGACTAAATGCACAGTGTAGTACATTGTATATGAGTGAGTTGCACTGAAAACCTTAGAATTTACTGAAAAACCCGCATTAGACGAAATGCACAGTGTAGTACATTGTATATGAGTGAGTTGCACTGAAAACCTTAGAATTTACTGAAAAACCCGCATTAGACGAAATGCACAGTGTAGTACATTGTATATGAGTGAGTTGCACTGAAAAACTTAGAATTTACTGAAAACCCGCATTAGACTAAATACACAGTGTAGTACATTGTATATGAGTGAGTTGCACTGAAAAACTTAGAATTTACTGAAAAACCCGCATTAGACGAAATGCACAGTGTAGTACATTGTATATGAGTGAGTTGCACTGAAAAACTTAGAATTTACTGAAAAACCCCCATTAGACGAAATGTACAGTGTAGTACATAGTATATGAGTGAGTTGCACTGAAAAACTTAGAATTTACTGAAAAACCCGCATTAGACGAAATGCACAGTGTAGTACATTGTATATGAGTGAGTTGCACTGAAAAACTTAGAATTTACTGAAAAACCAGCATTAGACGAAATGCACAGTGTAGTACATTGTATATGAGTGAGTTGCACTGAAAAACTTAGAATTTACTGAAAAACCCGCATTAGACGAAATGCACAGTGTAGTACATTGTATATGAGTGAGTTGCACTGAAAAACTTAGAATTTACTAAAAACCCGCATTAGACTAAATACACAGTGTAGTACATTGTATATGAGTGAGTTGCACTGAAAAACTTAGAATTTACTGAAAAACCCGCATTAGACGAAATGCACAGTGTAGTACATAGTATATGAGTGAGTTGCACTGAAAAACTTAGAATTTACTGAAAAACCCGCATTAGACGAAATGCACAGTGTAGTACATTGTATATGAGTGAGTTGCACTGAAAAACTTAGAATTTACTGAAAAACCCGCATTAGACGAAATGTACAGTGTAGTACATAGTATATGAGTGAGTTGCACTGAAAAACTTAGAATTTACTGAAAAATCCGCATTAGACGAAATGCACAGTGTAGTACATTGTATATGAGTGAGTTGCACTGAAAAACTTAGAATTTACTGAAAAAGCCGCATTAGACTAAATACACAGTGTAGTACATTGTATATGAGTGAGTTGCACTGAAAAACTTAGAATTTACTGAAAAACCCGCATTAGACGAAATGCACAGTGTAGTACATTGTATATGAGTGAGTTGCACTGAAAAACTTAGAATTTACTGAAAACCCGCATTAGACTAAATACACAGTGTAGTACATTGTATATGAGTGAGTTGCACTGAAAAACTTAGAATTTACTGAAAAACCCGCATTAGACGAAATGCACAGTGTAGTACATAGTATATGAGTGAGTTGCACTGAAAAACTTAGAATTTACTGAAAAACCCGCATTAGACGAAATGCACAGTGTAGTACATTGTATATGAGTGAGTTGCACTGAAAAACTTAGAATTTACTGAAAAACCCGCATTAGACGAAATGCACAGTGTAGTACATTGTATATGAGTGAGTTGCCCTGAAAAACTTAGAATTTACTGAAAAACCCGCATTAGACGAAATGCACAGTGTAGTACATTGTATATGAGTGAGTTGCACTGAAAAACTTAGAATTTACTGAAAAACCCGCATTAGACGAAATGCACAGTGTAGTACATTGTATATGAGTGAGTTGCACTGAAAACCTTAGAATTTACTGAAAAACCCGCATTAGACGAAATGCACAGTGTAGTACATTGTATATGAGTGAGTTGCACTGAAAAACTTAGAATTTACTGAAAAACCCGCATTAGACGAAATGCACAGTGTAGTACATTGTATATGAGTGAGTTGCACTGAAAAATTTAGAATTTACTGAAAAACCCGCATTAGACGAAATGCACAGTGTAGTACATTGTATATGAGTGAGTTGCACTGAAAAACTTAGAATTACTGAAAAACCCGCATTAGACGAAATGCACAGTGTAGTACATTGTATATGAGTGAGTTGCACTGAAAACCTTAGAATTTACTGAAAAACCCGCATTAGACGAAATGCACAGTGTAGTACATTGTATATGAGTGAGTTGCACTGAAAACCTTAGAATTTACTGAAAAACCCGCATTAGACGAAATGCACAGTGTAGTACATTGTATATGAGTGAGTTGCACTGAAAAACTTAGAATTTACTGAAAACCCGCATTAGACTAAATACACAGTGTAGTACATTGTATATGAGTGAGTTGCACTGAAAAACTTAGAATTTACTGAAAAACCCGCATTAGACGAAATGCACAGTGTAGTACATTGTATATGAGTGAGTTGCACTGAAAAACTTAGAATTTACTGAAAAACCCCCATTAGACGAAATGTACAGTGTAGTACATAGTATATGAGTGAGTTGCACTGAAAAACTTAGAATTTACTGAAAAACCCGCATTAGACGAAATGCACAGTGTAGTACATTGTATATGAGTGAGTTGCACTGAAAAACTTAGAATTTACTGAAAAACCAGCATTAGACGAAATGCACAGTGTAGTACATTGTATATGAGTGAGTTGCACTGAAAAACTTAGAATTTACTGAAAAACCCGCATTAGACGAAATGCACAGTGTAGTACATTGTATATGAGTGAGTTGCACTGAAAAACTTAGAATTTACTAAAAACCCGCATTAGACTAAATACACAGTGTAGTACATTGTATATGAGTGAGTTGCACTGAAAAACTTAGAATTTACTGAAAAACCCGCATTAGACGAAATGCACAGTGTAGTACATAGTATATGAGTGAGTTGCACTGAAAAACTTAGAATTTACTGAAAAACCCGCATTAGACGAAATGCACAGTGTAGTACATTGTATATGAGTGAGTTGCACTGAAAAACTTAGAATTTACTGAAAAACCCGCATTAGACGAAATGTACAGTGTAGTACATAGTATATGAGTGAGTTGCACTGAAAAACTTAGAATTTACTGAAAAATCCGCATTAGACGAAATGCACAGTGTAGTACATTGTATATGAGTGAGTTGCACTGAAAAACTTAGAATTTACTGAAAAAGCCGCATTAGATGAAATGTACAGTGTAGTACATTGTATATGAGTGAGTTGCACTGAAAAACTTAGAATTTACTTAAAAACCCGCATTAGACGAAATGCACAGTGTAGTACATTGTATATGAGTGAGTTGCACTGAAAAACTTAGAATTTACTGAAAACCCGCATTAGACTAAATACACAGTGTAGTACATTGTATATGAGTGAGTTGCACTGAAAAACTTAGAATTTACTGAAAAACCCGC
The DNA here is from genome assembly GCF_978045245.1 of Mus caroli. Taxonomy (NCBI): domain Eukaryota; kingdom Metazoa; phylum Chordata; class Mammalia; order Rodentia; family Muridae; genus Mus; species Mus caroli. The sequence continues at coordinate 43,402 of NW_028227390.1, read as the reverse complement.
ATTAGACGAAATGCACAGTGTAGTACATAGTATATGAGTGAGTTGCACTGAAAAACTTAGAATTTACTGAAAAACCCGCATTAGACGAAATGCACAGTGTAGTACATTGTATATGAGTGAGTTGCACTGAAAAACTTAGAATTTACTGAAAAACCCGCATTAGACGAAATGCACAGTGTAGTACATTGTATATGAGTGAGTTGCCCTGAAAAACTTAGAATTTACTGAAAAACCCGCATTAGACGAAATGCACAGTGTAGTACATTGTATATGAGTGAGTTGCACTGAAAAACTTAGAATTTACTGAAAAACCCGCATTAGACGAAATGCACAGTGTAGTACATTGTATATGAGTGAGTTGCACTGAAAACCTTAGAATTTACTGAAAAACCCGCATTAGACGAAATGCACAGTGTAGTACATTGTATATGAGTGAGTTGCATTGAAAACCTTAGAATTTACTGAAAAACCCGCATTAGACGAAATGCACAGTGTAGTACATTGTATATGAGTGAGTTGCACTGAAAAACTTAGAATTTACTGAAAACCCGCATTAGACTAAATACACAGTGTAGTACATTGTATGAGTGAGTTGCACTGAAAAACTTAGAATTTACTGAAAAACCCCCATTAGACGAAATGCACAGTGTAGTACATTGTATATGAGTGAGTTGCACTGAAAAACTTAGAATTTACTGAAAAACCCCCATTAGACGAAATGTACAGTGTAGTACATAGTATATGAGTGAGTTGCACTGAAAAACTTAGAATTTACTGAAAAACCCGCATTAGACGAAATGCACAGTGTAGTACATTGTATATGAGTGAGTTGCACTGAAAAACTTAGAATTTACTGAAAAACCCCCATTAGACGAAATGTACAGTGTAGTACATAGTATATGAGTGAGTTGCACTGAAAAACTTAGAATTTACTGAAAAACCCGCATTAGACGAAATGCACAGTGTAGTACATTGTATATGAGTGAGTTGCACTGAAAAACTTAGAATTTACTGAAAAACCCGCATTAGACGAAATGCACAGTGTAGTACATTGTATATGAGTGAGTTGCACTGAAAAACTTAGAATTTACTGAAAAACCCGCATTAGACGAAATGCACAGTGTAGTACATTGTATATGAGTGAGTTGCACTGAAAAACTTAGAATTTACTGAAAAACCCGCATTAGACGAAATCCACAGTGTAGTACATTGTATATGAGTGAGTTGCACTGAAAAACTTAGAATTTACTGAAAAACCCGCATTAGACGAAATGCACAGTGTAGTACATTGTATATGAGTGAGTTGCACTGAAAAACTTAGAATTTACTGAAAAACCCGCATTAGACGAAATCCACAGTGTAGTACATTGTATATGAGTGAGTTGCACTGAAAAATTTAGAATTTACTGAAAAACCCCCATTAGACGAAATCCACAGTGTAGTACATTGTATATGAGTGAGTTGCACTGAAAAACTTAGAATTTACTGAAAAACCCGCATTAGACGAAATGCACAGTGTAGTACATTGTATATGAGTGAGTTGCACTGAAAAACTTAGAATTTACTGAAAAACCCGCATTAGACGAAATGCACAGTGTAGTACATTGTATATGAGTGAGTTGCACTGAAAAACTTAGAATTTACTGAAAAACCCGCATTAGACGAAATGCACAGTGTAGTACATTGTATATGAGTGAGTTGCACTGAAAAACTTAGAATTTACTGAAAAAACCGCATTAGACGAAATGCACAGTGTAGTACATTGTATATGAGTGAGTTGCACTGAAAAACTTAGAATTTACTGAAAAAACCGCATTAGACGAAATGCACAGTGTAGTACATTGTATATGAGTGAGTTGCACTGAAAAACTTAGAATTTACTGAAAAACCCGCATTAGACGAAATGCACAGTGTAGTACATTGTATATGAGTGAGTTGCACTGAAAAATTTAGAATTTACTGAAAAACCCGCATTAGACGAAATCCACAGTGTAGTACATTGTATATGAGTGAGTTGCACTGAAAAACTTAGAATTTACTGAAAAACCCGCATTAGACGAAATGCACAGTGTAGTACATTGTATATGAGTGAGTTGCACTGAAAACCTTAGAATTTACTGAAAAACCCGCATTAGACTAAATGCACAGTGTAGTACATTGTATATGAGTGAGTTGCACTGAAAAACTTAGAATTTACTGAAAACCCCGCATTAGACTAAATGCACAGTGTAGTACATTGTATATGAGTGAGTTGCACTGAAAAACTTAGAATTTACTGAAAAACCCGCATTAGACGAAATGCACAGTGTAGTACATTGTATATGAGTGAGTTGCACTGAAAAATTTAGAATTTACTGAAAAACCCGCATTAGACGAAATCCACAGTGTAGTACATTGTATATGAGTGAGTTGCACTGAAAAACTTAGAATTTACTGAAAAACCCGCATTAGACGAAATGCACAGTGTAGTACATTGTATATGAGTGAGTTGCACTGAAAACCTTAGAATTTACTGAAAAACCCGCATTAGACGAAATCCACAGTGTAGTACATTGTATATGAGTGAGTTGCACTGAAAAACTTAGAATTTACTGAAAACCCGCATTAGACTAAATGCACAGTGTAGTACATTGTATATGAGTGAGTTGCACTGAAAAACTTAGAATTTACTGTAAAACCCGCAATAGACGAAATGCACAGTGTAGTACATTGTATATGAGTGAGTTGCACTGAAAAACTTAGAATTTACTGAAAAACCCGCATTAGACGAAATGCACAGTGTAGTACATTGTATATGAGTGAGTTGCACTGAAAAACTTAGAATTTACTGAAAAAACCGCATTAGACGAAATGCACAGTGTAGTACATTGTATATGAGTGAGTTGCACTGAAAAACTTAGAATTTACTGAAAAAACCGCATTAGACGAAATGCAACAGTGTAGTACATTGTATATGAGTGAGTTGCACTGAAAAACTTAGAATTTACTGAAAAACCCGCATTAGACGAAATGCACAGTGTAGTACATTGTATATGAGTGAGTTGCACTGAAAAATTTAGAATTTACTGAAAAACCCGCATTAGACGAAATGCACAGTGTAGTACATTGTATATGAGTGAGTTGCACTGAAAAACTTAGAATTTACTGAAAAACCCCGCATTAGACTAAATGCACAGTGTAGTACATTGTATATGAGTGAGTTGCACTGAAAAACTTAGAATTTCTGAAAAACCCGCATTAGACGAAATGCAAAGTGTAGTACATTGTATATGAGTGAGTTGCACTGAAAAACTTAGAATTTACTGAAAACCCGCATTAGACTAAATGCACAGTGTAGTACATTGTATATGAGTGAGTTGCACTGAAAAACTTAGAATTTACTGAAAAACCCGCATTAGACGAAATGCACAGTGTAGTACATAGTATATGACTGAGTTGCACTGAAAAACTTAGAATTTACTGAAAAACCCCCATTAGACGAAATGTACAGTGTAGTACATTGTATATGAGTGAGTTGCATTGAAAACCTTAGAATTTACTGAAAAACCCGCATTAGACGAAATGCACAGTGTAGTACATTGTATATGAGTGAGTTGCACTGAAAAACTTAGAATTTACTGAAAAACCCGCATTAGACTAAATGCACAGTGTAGTACATTGTATATGAGTGAGTTGCACTGAAAAACTTAGAATTTACTGTAAAACCCGCAATAGACGAAATGCACAGTGTAGTACATTGTATATGAGTGAGTTGCACTGAAAAACTTAGAAATTTACTGAAAAACCCGCATTAGACGAAATGCACAGTGTAGTACATTGTATATGAGTGAGTTGCACTGAAAAACTTAGAATTTACTGAAAAAACCGCATTAGACGAAATGCACAGTGTAGTACATTGTATATGAGTGAGTTGCACTGAAAAACTTAGAATTTACTGAAAAAACCGCATTAGACGAAATGCACAGTGTAGTACATTGTATATGAGTGAGTTGCACTGAAAAACTTAGAATTTACTGAAAAACCCGCATTAGACGAAATGCACAGTGTAGTACATTGTATATGAGTGAGTTGCACTGAAAAATTTAGAATTTACTGAAAAACCCGCATTAGACGAAATGCACAGTGTAGTACATTTTATATGAGTGAGTTGCACTGAAAAACTTAGAATTTACTGAAAAACCCGCATTAGACTAAATGCACAGTGTAGTACATTGTATATGAGTGAGTTGCACTGAAAAACTTAGAATTTCTGAAAAACCCGCATTAGACGAAATAAAAAGTGTAGTACATTGTATATGAGTGAGTTGCACTGAAAAACTTAGAATTTACTGAAAACCCGCATTAGACTAAATGCACAGTGTAGTACATTGTATATGAGTGAGTTGCACTGAAAAACTTAGAATTTACTGAAAAACCCGCATTAGACGAAATGCACAGTGTAGTACATAGTATATGACTGAGTTGCACTGAAAAACTTAGAATTTACTGAAAAACCCCCATTAGACGAAATGTACAGTGTAGTACATTGTATATGAGTGAGTTGCATTGAAAACCTTAGAATTTACTGAAAAACCCGCATTAGACGAAATGCACAGTGTAGTACATTGTATATGAGTGAGTTGCACTGAAAAACTTAGAATTTACTGAAAACCCGCATTAGACTAAATACACAGTGTAGTACATTGTATATGAGTGAGTTGCACTAAAAAAACTTAGAATTTACTGAAAAACCCCCATTAGACGAAATGCACAGTGTAGTACATTGTATATGAGTGAGTTGCACTGAAAAACTTAGAATTTACTGAAAAACCCCCATTAGACGAAATGTACAGTGTAGTACATAGTATATGAGTGAGTTGCACTGAAAAACTTAGAATTTACTGAAAAACCCGCATTAGACGAAATGCACAGTGTAGTACATTGTATATGAGTGAGTTGCACTGAAAAACTTAGAATTTACTGAAAAACCCCCATTAGACGAAATGTACAGTGTAGTACATAGTATATGAGTGAGTTGAACTGAAAAACTTAGAATTTACTGAAAAACCCGCATTAGACGAAATGCACAGTGTAGTACATTGTATATGAGTGAGTTGCACTGAAAAACTTAGAATTTACTGAAAAACCCGCATTAGACGAAATGCACAGTGTAGTACATTGTATATGAGTGAGTTGCACTGAAAAACTTAGAATTTACTGAAAAAACCCGCATTAGACGAAATGCACAGTGTAGTACATTGTATATGAGTGAGTTGCACTGAAAAACTTAGAATTTACTGAAAAACCCGCATTAGACGAAATGCACAGTGTAGTACATTGTATATGAGTGAGTTGCACTGAAAAACTTAGAATTTACTGAAAAACCCGCATTAGACGAAATGCACAGTGTAGTACATTGTATATGAGTGAGTTGCACTGAAAAACTTAGAATTTACTGAAAAACCCGCATTAGACGAAATGCACAGTGTAGTACATTGTATATGAGTGAGTTGCACTGAAAAACTTAGAATTTACTGAAAAAAACCCGCATTAGACGAAATGCGCAGTGTAGTACATTGTATATGAGTGAGTTGCACTGAAAAACTTAGAATTTACTGAAAAACCCGCATTAGACGAAATGCACAGTGTAGTACATTGTATATGAGTGAGTTGCACTGAAAAACTTAGAATTTACTGAAAAACCCGCATTAGACGAAATCCACAGTGTAGTACATTGTATATGAGTGAGTTGCACTGAAAAACTTAGAATTTACTGAAAAACCCGCATTAGACGAAATGCACAGTGTAGTACATTGTATATGAGTGAGTTGCACTGAAAAACTTAGAATTTACTGAAAAACCCGCATTAGACGAAATGCACAGTGTAGTACAATTGTATATGAGTGAGTTGCACTGAAAAACTTAGAATTTACTGAAAAACCCGCATTAGACGAAATCCACAGTGTAGTACATTGTATATGAGTGAGTTGCACTGAAAAACTTAGAATTTACTGAAAAACCCGCATTAGACGAAATGCACAGTGTAGTACATTGTATAATGAGTGAGTTGCACTGAAAAACTTAGAATTTACTGAAAAACCCGCATTAGACGAAATGCACAGTGTAGTACATTGTATATGAGTGAGTTGCACTGAAAAACTTAGAATTTACTGAAAAACCCGCATTAGACGAAATCCACAGTGTAGTACATTGTATATGAGTGAGTTGCACTGAAAAACTTAGAATTTACTGAAAAACCCGCATTAGACGAAATGCACAGTGTAGTACATTGTATATGAGTGAGTTGCACTGAAAAACTTAGAATTTACTGAAAAAACCCCCATTAGACGAAATGCACAGTGTAGTACATAGTATATGAGTGAGTTGAACTGAAAAACTTAGAATTTACTGAAAAACCCGCATTAGACGAAATGCACAGTGTAGTACATTGTATATGAGTGAGTTGCACTGAAAAACTTAGAATTTACTGAAAAACCCGCATTAGACGAAATGCACAGTGTAGTACATTGTATATGAGTGAGTTGCACTGAAAAACTTAGAATTTACTGAAAAACCCGCATTAGACGAAATGCACAGTGTAGTACATTGTATATGAGTGAGTTGCACTGAAAAACTTAGAATTTACTGAAAAACCCGCATTAGACGAAATGCACAGTGTAGTACATTGTATATGAGTGAGTTGCACTGAAAAACTTAGAATTTACTGAAAAACCCGCATTAGACGAAATGCACAGTGTAGTACATTGTATATGAGTGAGTTGCACTGAAAAACTTAGAATTTACTGAAAAACCCGCATTAGACGAAATGCACAGTGTAGTACATTGTATATGAGTGAGTTGCACTGAAAAACTTAGAATTTACTGAAAAAACCGCATTAGACGAAATGCGCAGTGTAGTACATTGTATATGCAGTGAGTTGCACTGAAAAACTTAGAATTTACTGAAAAACCCGCATTAGACGAAATGCACAGTGTAGTACATTGTATATGAGTGAGTTGCACTGAAAAACTTAGAATTTACTGAAAAACCCGCATTAGACGAAATCCACAGTGTAGTACATTGTATATGAGTGAGTTGCACTGAAAAACTTAGAATTTACTGAAAAACCCGCATTAGACGAAATGCACAGTGCAGTACATTGTATATGAGTGAGTTGCACTGAAAAACTTAGAATTTACTGAAAAACCCGCATTAGACGAAATCCACAGTGTAGTACATTGTATTATGAGTGAGTTGCACTGAAAAATTTAGAATTTACTGAAAAACCCCCATTAGACGAAATCCACAGTGTAGTACATTGTATATGAGTGAGTTGCACTGAAAAACTTAGAATTTACTGAAAAACCCGCATTAGACGAAATGCACAGTGTAGTACATTGTATATGAGTGAGTTGCACTGAAAAACTTAGAATTTACTGAAAAACCCGCATTAGACGAAATGCACAGTGTAGTACATTGTATATGAGTGAGTTGCACTGAAAAACTTAGAATTTACTGAAAAACCCGCATTAGACGAAATGCACAGTGTAGTACATTGTATATGAGTGAGTTGCACTGAAAAACTTAGAATTTACTGAAAAACCTGCATTAGATGAAATGCACAGTGTAGTACATTGTATATGAGTGAGTTGCACTGAAAAACTTAGAATTTACTGAAAAACCCGCATTAGACGAAATGCACAGTGTAGTACATTGTATATGAGTGAGTTGCACTGAAAAACTTAGAATTTACTGAAAAAACCGCATTAGACGAAATGCACAGTGTAGTACATTGTATATGAGTGAGTTGCACTGAAAAACTTAGAATTTACTGAAAAAACCGCATTAGACGAAAATGCCACAGTGTAGTACATTGTATATGAGTGAGTTGCACTGAAAAACTTAGAATTTACTGAAAAACCCGCATTAGATGAAATGCACAGTGTAGTACATTGTATATGAGTGAGTTGCACTGAAAAATTTAGAATTTACTGAAAAACCCGCATTAGACGAAATCCACAGTGTAGTACATTGTATATGAGTGAGTTGCACTGAAAAACTTAGAATTTACTGAAAAACCCGCATTAGACGAAATGCACAGTGTAGTACATTGTATATGAGTGAGTTGCACTGAAAACCTTAGAATTTACTGAAAAACCCGCATTAGACTAAATGCACAGTGTAGTACATTGTATATGAGTGAGTTGCACTGAAAAACTTAGAATTTACTGAAAACCCGCATTAGACTAAATGCACAGTGTAGTACATTGTATATGAGTGAGTTGCACTGAAAAACTTAGAATTTAATGAAAAACCCGCATTAGACGAAATGCACAGTGTAGTACATTGTATATGAGTGAGTTGCACTGAAAAATTTAGAATTTACTGAAAACCCCGCATTAGACGAAATCCACAGTGTAGTACATTGTATATGAGTGAGTTTGCACTGAAAAACTTAGAATTTACTGAAAAACCCGCATTAGACGAAATGCACAGTGTAGTACATTGTATATGAGTGAGTTGCACTGAAAACCTTAGAATTTACTGAAAAACCCGCATTAGACGAAATCCACAGTGTAGTACATTGTATATGAGTGAGTTGCACTGAAAAACTTAGAATTTCTGAAAAACCCGCATTAGACGAAATGCACAGTGTAGTACATTGTATATGAGTGAGTTGCACTGAAAAACTTAGAATTTACTGAAAACCCGCATTAGACTAAATGCACAGTGTAGTACATTGTATATGAGTGAGTTGCACTGAAAAACTTAGAATTTACTGAAAAACCCGCATTAGACGAAATGCACAGTGTAGTACATAGTATATGACTGAGTTGCACTGAAAAACTTAGAATTTACTGAAAAACCCGCATTAGACGAAATGTACAGTGTAGTACATAGTATATGAGTGAGTTGCACTGAAAAACTTAGAATTTACTGAAAAAACCCGCATTAGACGAAATGCACAGTGTAGTACATTGTATATGAGTGAGTTGCACTGAAAAACTTAGAATTTACTGAAAAACCCCGCATTAGACGAAATGCACAGTGTAGTACATTGTATATGAGTGAGTTGCACTGAAAAATTTAGAATTTACTGAAAAACCCGCATTAGACGAAATCCACAGTGTAGTACATTGTATATGAGTGAGTTGCACTGAAAAACTTAGAATTTACTGAAAAACCCGCATTAGACGAAATGCACAGTGTAGTACATTGTATATGAGTGAGTTGCACTGAAAACCTTAGAATTTACTGAAAAACCCGCATTAGACGAAATGCACAGTGTAGTACATTGTATATGAGTGAGTTGCACTGAAAAAACTTAGAATTTACTGAAAACCCGCATTAGACTAAATGCACAGAGTAGTACATTGTATATGAGTGAGTTGCACTGAAAAACTTAGAATTTACTGAAAAACCCGCATTAGACGAAATGCACAGTGTAGTACATTGTATATGAGTGAGTTGCACTGAAAAACTTAGAATTTACTGAAAAACCCCGCATTAGACGAAATGCACAGTGTAGTACATTGTATATGAGTGAGTTGCACTGAAAAACTTAGAATTTACTGAAAAACCCGCATTAGACGAAATGCACAGTGTAGTACATTGTATATGAGTGAGTTGCACTGAAAAATTTAGAATTTACTGAAAAACCCGCATTAGACGAAATCCAGAGTGTAGTACATTGTATATGAGTGAGTTGCACTGAAAACCTTAGAATTTACTGAAAAACCCGCATTAGACGAAATGCACAGTGTAGTACATTGTATATGAGTGAGTTGCACTGAAAAACTTAGAATTTACTGAAAACCCGCATTAGACTAAATGCACAGTGTAGTACATTGTATATGAGTGAGTTGCACTGAAAAACTTAGAATTTACTGAAAAACCCGCATTAGACGAAATGCACAGTGTAGTACATTGTATATGAGTGAGTTGCACTGAAAAACTTAGAATTTACTGAAAAAAACGCATTAGACGAAATGCACAGTGTAGTACATTGTATATGAGTGAGTTGCACTGAAAAACTTAGAATTTACTGAAAAACCCGCATTAGACGAAATGCACAGTGTAGTACATTGTATATGAGTGAGTTGCACTGAAAAACTTAGAATTTACTGAAAAACCCGCATTAGACGAAATGCACAGTGTAGTACATTGTATATGAGTGAGTTGCACTGAAAAACTTAGAATTTACTGAAAAACCCGCATTAGACGAAATGCACAGTGTAGTACATTGTATATGAGTGAGTTGCACTGAAAAACTTAGAATTTACTGAAAAACCCGCATTAGACGAAATGCACAGTGTAGTACATTGTATATGAGTGAGTTGCACTGAAAAACTTAGAATTTACTGAAAAACCCGCATTAGACGAAATGCACAGTGTAGTACATTGTATATGAGTGAGTTGCACTGAAAAACTTAGAATTTACTGAAAAAACCGCATTAGACTAAATACACAGTGTAGTACATTGTATATGAGTGAGTTGCACTGAAAAACTTAGAATTTACTGAAAAACCCGCATTAGACGAAATGCACAGTGTAGTACATTGTATATGAGTGAGTTGCACTGAAAAACTTAGAATTTACTGAAAAACCCGCATTAGACGAAATGCACAGTGTAGTACATTGTATATGAGTGAGTTGCACTGAAAAACTTAGAATTTACTGAAAAACCCGCATTAGACGAAATGCACAGTGTAGTACATTGTATATGAGTGAGTTGCACTGAAAAACTTAGAATTTACTGAAAAACCCGCATTAGATGAAATGCACAGTGTAGTACATTGTATATGAGTGAGTTGCACTGAAAAACTTAGAATTTACTAAAAACCCGCATTAGACGAAATGCACAGTGTAGTACATTGTATATGAGTGAGTTGCACTGAAAAACTTAGAATTTACTAAAAACCCGCATTAGACTAAATACACAGTGTAGTACATTGTATATGAGTGAGTTGCACTGAAAAACTTAGAATTTACTGAAAAACCCGCATTAGACGAAATGCACAGTGTAGTACATTGTATATGAGTGAGTTGCACTGAAAAACTTAGAATTTACTGAAAAACCCGCATTAGACGAAATGTACAGTGTAGTACATAGTATATGAGTGAGTTGCACTGAAAAACTTAGAATTTACTGAAAAATCCGCATTAGACGAAATGCACAGTGTAGTACATAGTATATGACTGAGTTGCACTGAAAAACTTAGAATTTACTGAAAAACCCGCATTAGACGAAATCCACAGTGTAGTACATTGTATTTGAGTGAGTTGCACTGAAAAACTTAGAATTTACTGAAAACCCCCATTAAACGAAATGCACAGTGTAGTACATTGTATATGAGTGAGTTGCACTGAAAACCTTAGAATTTACTGAAAAACCCGCATTAGACGAAATGCACAGTGTAGTACATTGTATATGAGTGAGTTGCACTGAAAAACTTAGAATTTACTGAAAACCCGCATTAGACTAAATGCACAGAGTAGTACATTGTATATGAGTGAGTTGCACTGAAAAACTTAGAATTTACTGAAAACCCGCATTAGACTAAATGCACAGAGTAGTACATTGTATATGAGTGAGTTGCACTGAAAAACTTAGAATTTACTGAAAAACCCGCATTAGACGAAATGCACAGTGTAGTACATTGTATATGAGTGAGTTGCACTGAAAAATTTAGAATTTACTGAAAAACCCGCATTAGACGAAATCCAGAGTGTAGTACATTGTATATGAGTGAGTTGCACTGAAAACCTTAGAATTTACTGAAAAACCCGCATTAGACGAAATGCACAGTGTAGTACATTGTATATGAGTGAGTTGCACTGAAAAACTTAGAATTTACTGAAAACCCGCATTAGACTAAATGCACAGTGTAGTACATTGTATATGAGTGAGTTGCACTGAAAAACTTAGAATTTACTGAAAAACCCGCATTAGACGAAATGCACAGTGTAGTACATTGTATATGAGTGAGTTGCACTGAAAAACTTAGAATTTACTGAAAAAAACGCATTAGACGAAATGCACAGTGTAGTACATTGTATATGAGTGAGTTGCACTGAAAAACTTAGAATTTACTGAAAAACCCGCATTAGACGAAATGCACAGTGTAGTACATTGTATATGAGTGAGTTGCACTGAAAAACTTAGAATTTACTGAAAAACCCGCATTAGACGAAATGCACAGTGTAGTACATTGTATATGAGTGAGTTGCACTGAAAAACTTAGAATTTACTGAAAAACCCGCATTAGACGAAATGCACAGTGTAGTACATTGTATATGAGTGAGTTGCACTGAAAAACTTAGAATTTACTGAAAAACCCGCATTAGACGAAATGCACAGTGTAGTACATTGTATATGAGTGAGTTGCACTGAAAAACTTAGAATTTACTGAAAAACCCGCATTAGACGAAATGCACAGTGTAGTACATTGTATATGAGTGAGTTGCACTGAAAAACTTAGAATTTACTGAAAAAACCGCATTAGACTAAATACACAGTGTAGTACATTGTATATGAGTGAGTTGCACTGAAAAACTTAGAATTTACTGAAAAACCCGCATTAGACGAAATGCACAGTGTAGTACATTGTATATGAGTGAGTTGCACTGAAAAACTTAGAATTTACTGAAAAACCCGCATTAGACGAAATGCACAGTGTAGTACATTGTATATGAGTGAGTTGCACTGAAAAACTTAGAATTTACTGAAAAACCCGCATTAGACGAAATGCACAGTGTAGTACATTGTATATGAGTGAGTTGCACTGAAAAACTTAGAATTTACTGAAAAACCCGCATTAGATGAAATGCACAGTGTAGTACATTGTATATGAGTGAGTTGCACTGAAAAACTTAGAATTTACTAAAAACCCGCATTAGACGAAATGCACAGTGTAGTACATTGTATATGAGTGAGTTGCACTGAAAAACTTAGAATTTACTAAAAACCCGCATTAGACTAAATACACAGTGTAGTACATTGTATATGAGTGAGTTGCACTGAAAAACTTAGAATTTACTGAAAAACCCGCATTAGACGAAATGCACAGTGTAGTACATTGTATATGAGTGAGTTGCACTGAAAAACTTAGAATTTACTGAAAAACCCGCATTAGACGAAATGTACAGTGTAGTACATAGTATATGAGTGAGTTGCACTGAAAAACTTAGAATTTACTGAAAAATCCGCATTAGACGAAATGCACAGTGTAGTACATAGTATATGACTGAGTTGCACTGAAAAACTTAGAATTTACTGAAAAACCCGCATTAGACGAAATCCACAGTGTAGTACATTGTATTTGAGTGAGTTGCACTGAAAAACTTAGAATTTACTGAAAACCCCCATTAAACGAAATGCACAGTGTAGTACATTGTATATGAGTGAGTTGCACTGAAAACCTTAGAATTTACTGAAAAACCCGCATTAGACGAAATGCACAGTGTAGTACATTGTATATGAGTGAGTTGCACTGAAAAACTTAGAATTTACTGAAAACCCGCATTAGACTAAATGCACAGAGTAGTACATTGTATATGAGTGAGTTGCACTGAAAAACTTAGAATTTACTGAAAACCCGCATTAGACTAAATGCACAGAGTAGTACATTGTATATGAGTGAGTTGCACTGAAAAACTTAGAATTTACTGAAAAAACCGCATTAGACGAAATGCACAGTGTAGTACATTGTATATGAGTGAGTTGCACTGAAAAACTTAGAATTTACTGAAAAACCCGCATTAGACGAAATGCACAGTGTAGTACATTGTATATGAGTGAGTTGCACTGAAAAACTTAGAATTTACTGAAAAACCCGCATTAGACGAAATGCACAGTGTAGTACATTGTATATGAGTGAGTTGCACTGAAAAACTTAGAATTTACTGAAAAACCCGCATTAGACGAAATGCACAGTGTAGTACATTGTATATGAGTGAGTTGCACTGAAAAACTTAGAATTTACTGAAAAAACCGCATTAGACTAAATACACAGTGTAGTACATTGTATATGAGTGAGTTGCACTGAAAAACTTAGAATTTACTGAAAAACCCGCATTAGACGAAATGCACAGTGTAGTACATTGTATATGAGTGAGTTGCACTGAAAAACTTAGAATTTACTGAAAAAACCGCATTAGACGAAATGCACAGTGTAGTACATTGTATATGAGTGAGTTGCACTGAAAAACTTAGAATTTACTGAAAAACCCGCATTAGACGAAATGCACAGTGTAGTACATTGTATATGAGTGAGTTGCACTGAAAAACTTAGAATTTACTGAAAAACCCGCATTAGACGAAATGCACAGTGTAGTACATTGTATATGAGTGAGTTGCACTGAAAAACTTAGAATTTACTGAAAAACCCGCATTAGACGAAATGCACAGTGTAGTACATTGTATATGAGTGAGTTGCACTGAAAAACTTAGAATTTACTAAAAACCCGCATTAGACGAAATGCACAGTGTAGTACATTGTATATGAGTGAGTTGCACTGAAAAACTTAGAATTTACTAAAAACCCGCATTAGACTAAATACACAGTGTAGTACATTGTATATGAGTGAGTTGCACTGAAAAACTTAGAATTTACTGAAAAACCCGCATTAGACGAAATGCACAGTGTAGTACATTGTATATGAGTGAGTTGCACTGAAAAACTTAGAATTTACTGAAAAACCCGCATTAGACGAAATGCACAGTGTAGTACATTGTATATGAGTGAGTTGCACTGAAAAATTTAGAATTTACTGAAAAACCCGCATTAGACGAAATGCACAGTGTAGTACATTGTATATGAGTGAGTTGCACTGAAAAACTTAGAATTTACTGAAAAACCCGCATTAGACGAAATGTACAGTGTAGTACATAGTATATGAGTGAGTTGCACTGAAAAACTTAGAATTTACTGAAAAATCCGCATTAGACGAAATGCACAGTGTAGTACATTGTATATGAGTGAGTTGCACTGAAAAACTTAGAATTTACTGAAAAACCTGCATTAGATGAAATGTACAGTGTAGTACATTGTATATGAGTGAGTTGCACTGAAAAACTTAGAATTTACTGAAAAACCCGCATTAGACGAAATGCACAGTGTAGTACATTGTATATGAGTGAGTTGCACTGAAAAACTTAGAATTTACTGAAAAACCCGCATTAGACGAAATGCACAGTTTAGTACATTGTATATGAGTGAGTTGCACTGAAAAACTTAGAATTTACTGAAAAACCCGCATTAGACGAAATGCACAGTGTAGTACATAGTATATGACTGAGTTGCACTGAAAAACTTAGAATTTACTGAAAAACCCGCATTAGACGAAATGCACAGTGTAGTACAATGTATATGAGTGAGTTGCACTGAAAAACTTAGAATTTACTGAAAAACCCGCATTAGAAGAAATGCACAGTGTAGTACATTGTATATGAGTGAGTTGCACTGAAAAACTTAGAATTTACTGAAAAACCCGCATTAGACGAAATGCACAGTGTAGTACATTGTATATGAGAGAGTTGCACTGAAAAACTTAGAATTTACTGAAAAACCCGCATTAGACGAAATGTACAGTGTAGTACATTGTATATGAGTGAGTTGCACTGTAAAACTTAGAATTTACTGAAAAACCCGCATTAGACGAAATGCACAGTGTAGTACATTGTATATGAGTGAGTTGCACTGAAAAACTTAGAATTTACTGAAAAACCCGCATTAGATGAAATGTACAGTGTAGTACATTGTATATGAGTGAGTTGCACTGAAAAACTTAGAATTTACTGAAAAACCCGCATTAGACGAAATGCACAGTGTAGTACATTGTATATGAGTGAGTTGCACTGAAAAACTTAGAATTTACTGAAAAACCCGCATTAGACGAAATGCACAGTGTAGTACATTGTATATGAGTGAGTTGCACTGAAAAACTTAGAATTTACTGAAAAACCCGCATTAGACGAAATGTACAGTGTAGTACATAGTATATGACTGAGTTGCACTGAAAAACTTAGAATTTACTGAAAAACCCGCATTAGACGAAATCCACAGTGTAGTACATTGTATATGAGTGAGTTGCACTGAAAAACTTAGAATTTACTGAAAAACCCGCATTAGACGAAATGCACAGTGTAGTACATTGTATATGAGTGAGTTGCACTGAAAAATTTAGAATTTACTGAAAAACCCGCATTAGACGAAATCCACAGTGTAGTACATTGTATATGAGTGAGTTGCACTGAAAAACTTAGAATTTACTGAAAAACCCGCATTAGACGAAATGCACAGTGTAGTACATTGTATATGAGTGAGTTGCACTGAAAAACTTAGAATTTACTGAAAAACCCGCATTAGACGAAATGCACAGTGTAGTACATTGTATATGAGTGAGTTGCACTGAAAAACTTAGAAATTACTGAAAACCCGCATTAGACTAAATGCACAGTGTAGTACATTGTATATGAGTGAGTTGCACTGAAAAACTTAGAATTTACTGAAAAACCCGCATTAGACGAAATGCACAGTGTAGTACATTGTATATGAGTGAGTTGCACTGAAAAACTTAGAATTTACTGAAAAAACCGCATTAGACGAAATGCACAGTTTAGTACATTGTATATGAGTGAGTTGCACTGAAAAACTTAGAATTTACTGAAAAACCCGCATTAGACGAAATGCACAGTGTAGTACATTGTATATGAGTGAGTTGCACTGAAAAACTTAGAATTTACTGAAAAAACCGCATTAGACGAAATGCACAGTGTAGTACATTGTATATGAGTGAGTTGCACTGAAAAACTTAGAATTTACTGAAAAACCCGCATTAGACGAAATGCACAGTGTAGTACATTGTATATGAGTGAGTTGCACTGAAAACCTTAGAATTTATTGAAAAACCCGCATTAGACGAAATCCACAGTGTAGTACATTGTATATGAGTGAGTTGCACTGAAAAACTTAGAATTTACTGAAAAACCCGCATTAGACGAAATGCACAGTGTAGTACATTGTATATGAGTGAGTTGCACTGAAAACCTTAGAATTTACTGAAAAACCCGCATTAGACGAAATGCACAGTGTAGTACATTGTATATGAGTGAGTTGCACTGAAAAACTTAGAATTTACTGAAAACCCGCATTAGACTAAATGCACAGTGTAGTACATTGTATATGAGTGAGTTGCACTGAAAAACTTAGAATTTACTGAAAAACCCGCATTAGACGAAATGCACAGTGTAGTACATTGTATATGAGTGAGTTGCACTGAAAAACTTAGAATTTACTGAAAAACCTGCATTAGACGAAATGTACAGTGTAGAACATAGTATATGACTGAGTTGCACTGAAAAACTTAGAATTTACTGAAAAACCCGCATTAGACGAAATGCACAGTGTAGTACATTGTATATGAGTGAGTTGCACTGAAAAACTTAGAATTTACTGAAAAACCCGCATTAGACGAAATGCACAGTGTAGTACATTGTATATGTGTGAGTTGCACTGAAAAATTTAGAATTTACTGAAAAACCCGCATTAGACGAAATGCACAGTGTAGTACATTGTATATGAGTGAGTTGCACTGAAAAACTTAGAATTTACTAAAAAACCCGCATTAGACGAAATGCACAGTGTAGTACATTGTATATGAGTGAGTTGCACTGAAAACCTTAGAATTTACTGAAAAACCCGCATTAGACGAAATGCACAGTGTAGTACATTGTATATGAGTGAGTTGCACTGAAAAACTTAGAATTTACTGAAAACCCGCATTAGACTAAATGCACAGTGTAGTACATTGTATATGAGTGAGTTGCACTGAAAACCTTAGAATTTACTGAAAAACCCGCATTAGACGAAATGCACAGTGTAGTACATTGTATATGAGTGAGTTGCACTGAAAAACTTAGAATTTACTGAAAAACCCGCATTAGACGAAATGCACAGTGTAGTACATTGTATATGAGTGAGTTGCACTGAAAAACTTAGAATTTACTGAAAAACCCGCATTAGACGAAATGCACAGTGTAGTACATTGTATATGAGTGAGTTGCACTGAAAAACTTAGAATTTACTGAAAAACCCGCATTAGACGAAATGCACAGTGTAGTACATTGTATATGAGTGAGTTGCACTGAAAAACTTAGAATTTACTGAAAAACCCGCATTAGACGAAATGTACAGTGTAGTACATAGTATATGAGTGAGTTGCACTGAAAAACTTAGAATTTACTGAAAAACCCGCATTAGACGAAATGCACAGTGTAGTACATTGTATATGAGTGAGTTGCACTGAAAAATTTAGAATTTACTGAAAAACCCGCATTAGACGAAATGCACAGTGTAGTACATTGTATATGAGTGAGTTGCACTGAAAAACTTAGAATTTACTGAAAAACCCGCATTAGACGAAATGCACAGTGTAGTACATTGTATATGAGTGAGTTGCACTGAAAACCTTAGAATTTACTGAAAAACCCGCATTAGACGAAATGCACAGTGTAGTACATTGTATATGAGTGAGTTGCACTGAAAAACTTAGAAATTACTGAAAACCCGCATTAGACGAAATGCACAGTTTAGTACATTGTATATGAGTGAGTTGCACTGAAAAACTTAGAATTTACTGAAAAACCCGCATTAGACGAAATGCACAGTGTAGTACATTGTATATGAGTGAGTTGCACTGAAAAACTTAGAATTTACTGAAAAACCCGCATTAGACGAAATGCACAGTTTAGTACATTGTATATGAGTGAGTTGCACTGAAAAACTTAGAATTTACTGAAAAACCCGCATTAGACGAAATGCACAGTGTAGTACATTGTATATGAGTGAGTTGCACTGAAAAACTTAGAATTTACTGAAAAAACCGCATTAGACGAAATGCACAGTGTAGTACATTGTATATGAGTGAGTTGCACTGAAAAACTTAGAATTTACTGAAAAACCCGCATTAGACGAAATGCACAGTGTAGTACATTGTATATTAGTGAGTTGCACTGAAAAATTTAGAATTTACTGAAAAACCCGCATTAGACGAAATCCACAGTATAGTACATTGTATATGAGTGAGTTGCACTGAAAAACTTAGAATTTACTGAAAAACCCGCATTAGACGAAATGCACAGTGTAGTACATTGTATATGAGTGAGTTGCACTGAAAAACTTAGAATTTACTGAAAAACCCGCATTAGACGAAATGCACAGTGTAGTACATTGTATATGAGTGAGTTGCACTGAGAAACTTAGAATTTACTGAAAAACCCGCATTAGACGAAATGCACAGTGTAGTACATAGTATATGAGTGAGTTGCACTGAAAAACTTAGAATTTACTGAAAAACCCGCATTAGACGAAATGCACAGTGTAGTACATTGTATATGAGTGAGTTGCACTGAAAAACTTAGAATTTACTGAAAAACCCGCATTAGACGAAATGCACAGTGTAGTACATTGTATATGAGTGAGTTGCACTGAAAAATTTAGAATTTACTGAAAAACCCGCATTAGACGAAATCCACAGTGTAGTACATTGTATATGAGTGAGTTGCACTGAAAAACTTAGAATTTACTGAAAAACCCGCATTAGACGAAATGCACATTGTAGTACATTGTATATGAGTGAGTTTCACTGAAAAACTTAGAATTTACTGAAAAACCCGCATTAGACGAAATGCACAGTGTAGTACATTGTATATGAGTGAGTTGCACTGAAAAACTTAGAATTTACTGAAAAACCCCCATTAGACGAAATGTACAGTGTAGTACATAGTATATGAGTGAGTTGCACTGAAAAACTTAGAATTTACTGAAAAACCCGCATTAGACGAAATGCACAGTGTAGTACATTGTATATGAGTGAGTTGCACTGAAAAACTTAGAATTTACTGAAAAACCCGCATTAGACGAAATGCACAGTGTAGTACATTGTATATGAGTGAGTTGCACTGAAAAACTTAGAATTTACTGAAAAACCCGCATTAGACGAAATGCACAGTGTAGTACATTGTATTTGAGTGAGTTGCACTGAAAAACTTAGAATTTACTGAAAAACCCGCATTAGACGAAATGCACAGTGTAGTACATTGAATATGAGTGCGTTGCACTGAAAAACTTAGAATTTACTGAAAAACCCGCATTAGACGAAATGCACAGTGTAGTACATTGTATATGAGTGAGTTGCACTGAAAACCTTAGAATTTATTGAAAAACCCGCATTAGACGAAATCCACAGTGTAGTACATTGTATATGAGTGAGTTGCACTGAAAAACTTAGAATTTACTGAAAAACCCGCATTAGACGAAATGCACAGTGTAGTACATTGTATATGAGTGAGTTGCACTGAAAACCTTAGAATTTACTGAAAAACCCGCATTAGACGAAATGCACAGTGTAGTACATTGTATATGAGTGAGTTGCACTGAAAAACTTAGAATTTACTGAAAACCCGCATTAGACTAAATGCACAGTGTAGTACATTGTATATGAGTGAGTTGCACTGAAAAACTTAGAATTTACTGAAAAACCCGCATTAGACGAAATGCACAGTGTAGTACATTGTATATGAGTGAGTTGCACTGAAAAACTTAGAATTTACTGAAAAACCTGCATTAGACGAAATGTACAGTGTAGAACATAGTATATGACTGAGTTGCACTGAAAAACTTAGAATTTACTGAAAAACCCGCATTAGACGAAATGCACAGTGTAGTACATTGTATATGAGTGAGTTGCACTGAAAAACTTAGAATTTACTGAAAAACCCGCATTAGACGAAATGCACAGTGTAGTACATTGTATATGTGTGAGTTGCACTGAAAAATTTAGAATTTACTGAAAAACCCGCATTAGACGAAATGCACAGTGTAGTACATTGTATATGAGTGAGTTGCACTGAAAAACTTAGAATTTACTAAAAAACCCGCATTAGACGAAATGCACAGTGTAGTACATTGTATATGAGTGAGTTGCACTGAAAACCTTAGAATTTACTGAAAAACCCGCATTAGACGAAATGCACAGTGTAGTACATTGTATATGAGTGAGTTGCACTGAAAAACTTAGAATTTACTGAAAACCCGCATTAGACTAAATGCACAGTGTAGTACATTGTATATGAGTGAGTTGCACTGAAAACCTTAGAATTTACTGAAAAACCCGCATTAGACGAAATGCACAGTGTAGTACATTGTATATGAGTGAGTTGCACTGAAAAACTTAGAATTTACTGAAAAACCCGCATTAGACGAAATGCACAGTGTAGTACATTGTATATGAGTGAGTTGCACTGAAAAACTTAGAATTTACTGAAAAACCCGCATTAGACGAAATGCACAGTGTAGTACATTGTATATGAGTGAGTTGCACTGAAAAACTTAGAATTTACTGAAAAACCCGCATTAGACGAAATGCACAGTGTAGTACATTGTATATGAGTGAGTTGCACTGAAAAACTTAGAATTTACTGAAAAACCCGCATTAGACGAAATGTACAGTGTAGTACATAGTATATGAGTGAGTTGCACTGAAAAACTTAGAATTTACTGAAAAACCCGCATTAGACGAAATGCACAGTGTAGTACATTGTATATGAGTGAGTTGCACTGAAAAATTTAGAATTTACTGAAAAACCCGCATTAGACGAAATGCACAGTGTAGTACATTGTATATGAGTGAGTTGCACTGAAAAACTTAGAATTTACTGAAAAACCCGCATTAGACGAAATGCACAGTGTAGTACATTGTATATGAGTGAGTTGCACTGAAAACCTTAGAATTTACTGAAAAACCCGCATTAGACGAAATGCACAGTGTAGTACATTGTATATGAGTGAGTTGCACTGAAAAACTTAGAAATTACTGAAAACCCGCATTAGACGAAATGCACAGTTTAGTACATTGTATATGAGTGAGTTGCACTGAAAAACTTAGAATTTACTGAAAAACCCGCATTAGACGAAATGCACAGTGTAGTACATTGTATATGAGTGAGTTGCACTGAAAAACTTAGAATTTACTGAAAAACCCGCATTAGACGAAATGCACAGTTTAGTACATTGTATATGAGTGAGTTGCACTGAAAAACTTAGAATTTACTGAAAAACCCGCATTAGACGAAATGCACAGTGTAGTACATTGTATATGAGTGAGTTGCACTGAAAAACTTAGAATTTACTGAAAAAACCGCATTAGACGAAATGCACAGTGTAGTACATTGTATATGAGTGAGTTGCACTGAAAAACTTAGAATTTACTGAAAAACCCGCATTAGACGAAATGCACAGTGTAGTACATTGTATATTAGTGAGTTGCACTGAAAAATTTAGAATTTACTGAAAAACCCGCATTAGACGAAATCCACAGTATAGTACATTGTATATGAGTGAGTTGCACTGAAAAACTTAGAATTTACTGAAAAACCCGCATTAGACGAAATGCACAGTGTAGTACATTGTATATGAGTGAGTTGCACTGAAAAACTTAGAATTTACTGAAAAACCCGCATTAGACGAAATGCACAGTGTAGTACATTGTATATGAGTGAGTTGCACTGAGAAACTTAGAATTTACTGAAAAACCCGCATTAGACGAAATGCACAGTGTAGTACATAGTATATGAGTGAGTTGCACTGAAAAACTTAGAATTTACTGAAAAACCCGCATTAGACGAAATGCACAGTGTAGTACATTGTATATGAGTGAGTTGCACTGAAAAACTTAGAATTTACTGAAAAACCCGCATTAGACGAAATGCACAGTGTAGTACATTGTATATGAGTGAGTTGCACTGAAAAATTTAGAATTTACTGAAAAACCCGCATTAGACGAAATCCACAGTGTAGTACATTGTATATGAGTGAGTTGCACTGAAAAACTTAGAATTTACTGAAAAACCCGCATTAGACGAAATGCACATTGTAGTACATTGTATATGAGTGAGTTTCACTGAAAAACTTAGAATTTACTGAAAAACCCGCATTAGACGAAATGCACAGTGTAGTACATTGTATATGAGTGAGTTGCACTGAAAAACTTAGAATTTACTGAAAAACCCCCATTAGACGAAATGTACAGTGTAGTACATAGTATATGAGTGAGTTGCACTGAAAAACTTAGAATTTACTGAAAAACCCGCATTAGACGAAATGCACAGTGTAGTACATTGTATATGAGTGAGTTGCACTGAAAAACTTAGAATTTACTGAAAAACCCGCATTAGACGAAATGCACAGTGTAGTACATTGTATATGAGTGAGTTGCACTGAAAAACTTAGAATTTACTGAAAAACCCGCATTAGACGAAATGCACAGTGTAGTACATTGTATTTGAGTGAGTTGCACTGAAAAACTTAGAATTTACTGAAAAACCCGCATTAGACGAAATGCACAGTGTAGTACATTGAATATGAGTGCGTTGCACTGAAAAACTTAGAATTTACTGAAAAACCCGCATTAGACGAAATGCACAGTGTAGTACATTGTATATGAGTGAGTTGCACTGAAAAATTTAGAATTTACTGAA
This sequence comes from Mus caroli, assembly GCF_978045245.1. NCBI lineage: Eukaryota > Metazoa > Chordata > Mammalia > Rodentia > Muridae > Mus > Mus caroli. The sequence goes on along the minus strand of NW_028227390.1, from coordinate 19,883 downwards.
AAACCCGCATTAGACGAAATGCACAGTGTAGTACATTGTATATGAGTGAGTTGCACTGAAAAACTTAGAATTTACTGGAAAACCCGCATTAGACGAAATGTACAGTGTAGTACATAGTATATGAGTGAGTTGCACTGAAAAACTTAGAATTTACTGAAAAACCCGCATTAGACGAAATGCACAGTGTAGTACATTGTATATGAGTGAGTTGCACTGAAAAACTTAGAATTTACTGAAAAACCCGCATTAGACGAAATGCACAGTATAGTACATTGTATATGAGTGAGTTGCACTGAAAAACTTAGAACTTACTGAAAAACCCGCATTAGACGAAATGCACAGTGTAGTACATTGTATATGAGTGAGTTGCACTGATAAACTTAGAATTTACTGAAAAACCCGCATTAGACGAAATGCACAGTGTAGTACATTGTATATGAGTGATTTGCACTGAAAAATTTAGAATTTACTGAAAAACCCGCATTAGACGAAATCCACAGTGTAGTACATTGTATATGAGTGAGTTGCACTGAAAAACTTAGAATTTACTGAAAAACCCGCATTAGACGAAATGCACAGTGTAGTACATTGTATATGAGTGAGTTGCACTGAAAAATTTAGAATTTACCGAAAAACCCGCATTAGACGAAATCCACAGTGTAGTACATTGTATATGAGTGAGTTGCACTGAAAAACATAGAATTTACTGAAAAACCCGCATTAGACGAAATGCACAGTGTAGTACATAGTATATGAGTGAGTTGCACTGAAAAACTTAGAATTTACTGAAAAACCCGCATTAGACGAAATGCACAGTGTAGTACATTGTATATGAGTGAGTTGCACTGAAAAACTTAGAATTTACTGAAAAACCCGCATTAGACGAAATGCACAGTGTAGTACATTGTATATGAGTGAGTTGCACTGAAAAACTTAGAATTTACTGAAAAACCCGCATTAGACGAAATGCACAGTGTAGTACATTGTATATGAGTGAGTTGCACTGAAAAACTTAGAATTTACTGAAAAAACCGCATTAGACGAAATGCGCAGTGTAGTACATTGTATATGAGTGAGTTGCACTGAAAAACTTAGAATTTACTGAAAAACCCGCATTAGACGAAATGCACAGTGTAGTACATTGTATATGAGTGAGTTGCACTGAAAAACTTAGAATTTACTGAAAAACCCGCATTAGACGAAATGCACAGTGTAGTACATTGTATATGAGTGAGTTGCACTGAAAAACTTAGAATTTACTGAAAAACCCGCATTAGACGAAATGCACAGTGTAGTACATTGTATATGAGTGAGTTGCACTGAAAAACTTAGAATTTACTAAAAACCCGCATTAGACTAAATACACAGTGTAGTACATTGTATATGAGTGAGTTGCACTGAAAAACTTAGAATATTACTGAAAAACCCGCATTAGACGAAATGCACAGTGTAGTACATAGTATATGAGTGAGTTGCACTGAAAAACTTAGAATTTACTGAAAAACCCGCATTAGACGAAATGCACAGTGTAGTATATTGTATATGAGTGAGTTGCACTGAAAAACTTAGAATTTACTGAAAAACCCGCATTAGACGAAATGCACAGTGTAGTACATTGTATATGAGTGAGTTGCACTGAAAAATTTAGAATTTACTGAAAAACCCGCATTAGACGAAATCCACAGTGTAGTACATTGTATATGAGTGAGTTGCACTGAAAAACTTAGAATTTACTGAAAAACCCGCATTAGACGAAATGCACATTGTAGTACATTGTATATGAGTGAGTTGCACTGAAAAACTTAGAATTTACTGAAAAACCCGCATTAGACGAAATGCACAGTGTAGTACATTGTATATGAGTGAGTTGCACTGAAAAACTTAGAATTTACTGAAAAACCCCCATTAGACGAAATGTACAGTGTAGTACATAGTATATGAGTGAGTTGCACTGAAAAACTTAGAATTTACTGAAAAACCCGCATTAGACGAAATGCACAGTGTAGTACATTGTATATGAGTGAGTTGCACTGAAAAACTTAGAATTTACTGAAAAACCCGCATTAGACGAAATGCACAGTGTAGTACATTGTATATGAGTGAGTTGCACTGAAAAACTTAGAATTTACTGAAAAACCCGCATTAGACGAAATGCACAGTGTAGTACATTGTATATGAGTGAGTTGCACTGAAAAACTTAGAATTTACTGAAAAACCCGCATTAGACGAAATGCACAGTGTAGTACATTGAATATGAGTGCGTTGCACTGAAAAACTTAGAATTTACTGAAAAACCCGCATTAGACGAAATGCACAGTGTAGTACATTGTATATGAGTGAGTTGCACTGAAAAATTTAGAATTTACTGAAAAACCCGCATTAGACGAAATGCACAGTGTAGTACATTGTATATGAGTGAGTTGCACTGAAAAACTTAGAATTTACTGGAAAACCCGCATTAGACGAAATGTACAGTGTAGTACATAGTATATGAGTGAGTTGCACTGAAAAACTTAGAATTTACTGAAAAACCCGCATTAGACGAAATGCACAGTGTAGTACATTGTATATGAGTGAGTTGCACTGAAAAACTTAGAATTTACTGAAAAACCCGCATTAGACGAAATGCACAGTGTAGTACATTGTATATGAGTGAGTTGCACTGAAAAACTTAGAATTTACTGAAAAACCCGCATTAGACGAAATGTACAGTGTATTACATAGTATATGACTGAGTTGCACTGAAAAACTTAGAATTTACTGAAAAACCCGCATTAGACGAAATGCACAGTGTAGTACATTGTATATGAGTGAGTTGCACTGAAAAACTTAGAATTTACTGAAAAACCCGCATTAGACGAAATGCACAGTATAGTACATTGTATATGAGTGAGTTGCACTGAAAAACTTAGAACTTACTGAAAAACCCGCATTAGACGAAATGCACAGTGTAGTACATTGTATATGAGTGAGTTGCACTGATAAACTTAGAATTTACTGAAAAACCCGCATTAGACGAAATGCACAGTGTAGTACATTGTATATGAGTGATTTGCACTGAAAAATTTAGAATTTACTGAAAAACCCGCATTAGACGAAATCCACAGTGTAGTACATTGTATATGAGTGAGTTGCACTGAAAAACTTAGAATTTACTGAAAAACCCGCATTAGACGAAATGCACAGTGTAGTACATTGTATATGAGTGAGTTGCACTGAAAAATTTAGAATTTACCGAAAAACCCGCATTAGACGAAATCCACAGTGTAGTACATTGTATATGAGTGAGTTGCACTGAAAAACATAGAATTTACTGAAAAACCCGCATTAGACGAAATGCACAGTGTAGTACATTGTATATGAGTGAGTTGCACTGAAAACCTTAGAATTTACTGAAAAACCCGCATTAGACGAAATGCATAGTGTAGTACATTGTATATGAGTGAGTTGCACTGAAAAACTTAGAATTTACTGAAAACCCGCATTAGACTAAATGCACAGTGTAGTACATTGTATATGAGTGAGTTGCACTGAAAAACTTAGAATTTACTGAAAAACCCGCATTAGACGAAATGCACAGTGTAGTACATTGTATATGAGTGAGTTGCACTGAAAAACTTAGAATTTACTGAAAAACCCGCATTAGACGAAATGCACAGTGTAGTACATTGTATATGAGTGAGTTGCACTGAAAAACTTAGAATTTACTGAAAAACCCGCATTAGACGAAATGCACAGTGTAGTACATTGTATATGAGTGAGTTGCACTGAAAAACTTAGAATTTACTGAAAAAACCGCATTAGACGAAATGCGCAGTGTAGTACATTGTATATGAGTGAGTTGCACTGAAAAACTTAGAATTTACTGAAAAACCCGCATTAGACGAAATGCACAGTGTAGTACATTGTATATGAGTGAGTTGCACTGAAAAACTTAGAATTTACTGAAAAACCCGCATTAGACGAAATGCACAGTGTAGTACATTGTATATGAGTGAGTTGCACTGAAAAACTTAGAATTTACTGAAAAACCCGCATTAGACGAAATGCACAGTGTAGTACATTGTATATGAGTGAGTTGCACTGAAAAACTTAGAATTTACTAAAAACCCGCATTAGACTAAATACACAGTGTAGTACATTGTATATGAGTGAGTTGCACTGAAAAACTTAGAATTTACTGAAAAACCCGCATTAGACGAAATGCACAGTGTAGTACATAGTATATGAGTGAGTTGCACTGAAAAACTTAGAATTTACTGAAAAACCCGCATTAGACGAAATGCACAGTGTAGTACATTGTATATGAGTGAGTTGCACTGAAAAATTTAGAATTTACTGAAAAACCCGCATTAGACGAAATGCACAGTGTAGTAGATTGTATATGAGTGAGTTGCACTGATAAACTTAGAATTTAATGAAAAACCCGCATTAGACGAAATGTACAGTGTAGTACATAGTATATGAGTGAGTTGCACTGAAAAACTTAGAATTTACTGAAAAACCCGCATTAGACGAAATGCACAGTGTAGTACATTGTATATGAGTGAGTTGCACTGAAAAATTTAGAATTTACTGAAAAACCCGCATTAGACGAAATCCACAGTGTAGTACATTGTATATGAGTGAGTTGCACTGAAAAACTTAGAATTTACTGAAAAACCCGCATTAGACGAAATGCACATTGTAGTACATTGTATATGAGTGAGTTGCACTGAAAAACTTAGAATTTACTGAAAACCCGCATTAGACGAAATGCACAGTGTAGTACATTGTATATGAGTGAGTTGCACTGAAAAACTTAGAATTTACTGAAAAACCCGCATTAGACGAAATGCACAGTGTAGTACATTGTATATGAGTGAGTTGCACTGAAAAACTTAGAATTTACTGAAAAAACCGCATTAGACGAAATGCGCAGTGTAGTACATTGTATATGAGTGAGTTGCACTGAAAAACTTAGAATTTACTGAAAAACCCGCATTAGACGAAATGCACAGTGTAGTACATAGTATATGAGTGAGTTGCATTGAAAAACTTAGAATTTACTGAAAAACCCGCATTAGACGAAATGCACAGTGTAGTACATTGTATATGAGTGAGTTGCACTGAAAAACTTAGAATTTACTGAAAAACCCGCATTAGACGAAATGCACAGTGTAGTACATTGTATATGAGTGAGTTGCACTGAAAAATTTAGAATTTACTGAAAAACCCGCATTAGACGAAATGCACAGTGTAGTACATTGTATATGAGTGAGTTGCACTGAAAAACTTAGAATTTACTGAAAAACCCGCATTAGACGAAATGCACAGTGTAGTACATTGTATATGAGTGAGTTGCACTGAAAACCTTAGAATTTACTGAAAAACCCGCATTAGACGAAATGCACAGTGTAGTACATTGTATATGAGTGAGTTGCACTGAAAAACTTAGAATTTACTGAAAACCCGCATTAGACTAAATACACAGTGTAGTACATTGTATATGAGTGAGTTGCACTGAAAACCTTAGAATTTACTGAAAAACCCGCATTAGACGAAATGCACAGTGTAGTACATTGTATATGAGTGAGTTGCACTGAAAACCTTAGAATTTACTGAAAAACCCGCATTAGACGAAATGCACAGTGTAGTACATTGTATATGAGTGAGTTGCACTGAAAAACTTAGAATTTACTGAAAATCCGCATTAGACTAAATGCACAGTGTAGTACATTGTATATGAGTGAGTTGCACTGAAAAATTTAGAATTTACTGAAAAACCCGCATTAGACGAAATGCACAGTGTAGTACATTGTATATGAGTGAGTTGCACTGAAAAACTTAGAATTTACTAAAAACCCGCATTAGACTAAATACACAGTGTAGTACATTGTATATGAGTGAGTTGCACTGAAAAACTTAGAATTTACTGAAAAACCCGCATTAGACGAAATGCACAGTGTAGTACATAGTATATGAGTGAGTTGCACTGAAAAACTTAGAATTTACTGAAAAACCCGCATTAGACGAAATGCACAGTGTAGTACATTGTATATGAGTGAGTTGCACTGAAAAATTTAGAATTTACTGAAAAACCCGCATTAGACGAAATGCACAGTGTAGTACATTGTATATGAGTGAGTTGCACTGAAAAACTTAGAATTTACTGAAAAAACCCGCATTAGACGAAATGCACAGTATAGTACATTGTATATGAGTGAGTTGCACTGAAAAACTTAGAACTTACTGAAAAACCCGCATTAGACGAAATGCACAGTGTAGTACATTGTATATGAGTGAGTTGCACTGATAAACTTAGAATTTACTGAAAAACCCACATTAGACGAAATGCACAGTGTAGTACATTGTATATGAGTGATTTGCACTGAAAAATTTAGAATTTACTGAAAAACCCGCATTAGACGAAATGCACAGTGTAGTACATTGTATATGAGTGAGTTGCACTGAAAAACTTAGAATTTACTGAAAAACCCGCATTAGACGAAATGCACAGTGTAGTACATTGTATATGAGTGAGTTGCACTGAAAAATTTAGAATTTACCGAAAAACCCGCATTAGACGAAATCCACAGTGTAGTACATTGTATATGAGTGAGTTGCACTGAAAAACATAGAATTTACTGAAAAACCCGCATTAGACGAAATGCACAGTGTAGTACATTGTATATGAGTGAGTTGCACTGAAAACCTTAGAATTTACTGAAAAACCCGCATTAGACGAAATGCATAGTGTAGTACATTGTATATGAGTGAGTTGCACTGAAAAACTTAGAATTTACTGAAAACCCGCATTAGACTAAATGCACAGTGTAGTACATTGTATATGAGTGAGTTGCACTGAAAAACTTAGAATATACTGAAAAACCCGCATTAGACGAAATGCACAGTGTAGTACATTGTATATGAGTGAGTTGCACTGAAAAACTTAGAATTTACTGAAAAACCCGCATTAGACGAAATGCACAGTGTAGTACATTGTATATGAGTGAGTTGCACTGAAAAACTTAGAATTTACTGAAAAACCCGCATTAGACGAAATGCACAGTGTAGTACATTGTATATGAGTGAGTTGCACTGAAAAACTTAGAATTTACTGAAAAAACCGCATTAGACGAAATGCGCAGTGTAGTACATTGTATATGAGTGAGTTGCACTGAAAAACTTAGAATTTACTGAAAAACCCGCATTAGACGAAATGCACAGTGTAGTACATTGTATATGAGTGAGTTGCACTGAAAAACTTAGAATTTACTGAAAAACCCGCATTAGACGAAATGCACAGTGTAGTACATTGTATATGAGTGAGTTGCACTGAAAAACTTAGAATTTACTGAAAAACCCGCATTAGACGAAATGCACAGTGTAGTACATTGTATATGAGTGAGTTGCACTGAAAAACTTAGAATTTACTAAAAACCCGCATTAGACTAAATACACAGTGTAGTACATTGTATATGAGTGAGTTGCACTGAAAAACTTAGAATTTACTGAAAAACCTGCATTAGACGAAATGCACAGTGTAGTACATAGTATATGAGTGAGTTGCACTGAAAAACTTAGAATTTACTGAAAAACCCGCATTAGACGAAATGCACAGTGTAGTACATTGTATATGAGTGAGTTGCACTGAAAAATTTAGAATTTACTGAAAAACCCGCATTAGACGAAATGCACAGTGTAGTAGATTGTATATGAGTGAGTTGCACTGAAAAACTTAGAATTTAATGAAAAACCCGCATTAGACGAAATGTACAGTGTAGTACATAGTATATGAGTGAGTTGCACTGAAAAACTTAGAATTTACTGAAAAATCCGCATTAGACGAAATGCACAGTGTAGTACATTGTATATGAGTGAGTTGCACTGAAAAACTTAGAATTTACTGAAAACCCGCATTAGACGAAATGCACAGTGTAGTACATTGTATATGAGTGAGTTGCACTGAAAAACTTAGAATTTACTGAAAAACCCGCATTAGACGAAATGCACAGTGTAGTACATTGTATATGAGTGAGTTGCACTGAAAAACTTAGAATTTACTGAAAAAACCGCATTAGAGGAAATGCGCAGTGTAGTACATTGTATATGAGTGAGTTGCACTGAAAAACTTAGAATTTACTGAAAAACCCGCATTAGACGAAATGCACAGTGTAGTACATAGTATATGAGTGAGTTGCATTGAAAAACTTAGAATTTACTGAAAAACCCGCATTAGACGAAATGCACAGTGTAGTACATTGTATATGAGTGAGTTGCACTGAAAAACTTAGAATTTACTGAAAAACCCGCATTAGACGAAATGCACAGTGTAGTACATTGTATATGAGTGAGTTGCACTGAAAAATTTAGAATTTACTGAAAAACCCGCATTAGACGAAATGCACAGTGTAGTACATTGTATATGAGTGAGTTGCACTGAAAAACTTAGAATTTACTGAAAAACCCGCATTAGACGAAATGCACAGTGTAGTACATTGTATATGAGTGAGTTGCACTGAAAACCTTAGAATTTACTGAAAAACCCGCATTAGACGAAATGCACAGTGTAGTACATTGTATATGAGTGAGTTGCACTGAAAAACTTAGAATTTACTGAAAACCCGCATTAGACTAAATACACAGTGTAGTACATTGTATATGAGTGAGTTGCACTGAAAACCTTAGAATTTACTGAAAAACCCGCATTAGACGAAATGCACAGTGTAGTACATTGTATATGAGTGAGTTGCACTGAAAACCTTAGAATTTACTGAAAAACCCGCATTAGACGAAATGCACAGTGTAGTACATTGTATATGAGTGAGTTGCACTGAAAAACTTAGAATTTACTGAAAATCCGCATTAGACTAAATGCACAGTGTAGTACATTGTATATGAGTGAGTTGCACTGAAAAATTTAGAATTTACTGAAAAACCCGCATTAGACGAAATGCACAGTGTAGTACATTGTATATGAGTGAGTTGCACTGAAAAACTTAGAATTTACTAAAAACCCGCATTAAACTAAATACACAGTGTAGTACATTGTATATGAGTGAGTTGCACTGAAAAACTTAGAATTTACTGAAAAACCCGCATTAGACGAAATGCACAGTGTAGTACATAGTATATGAGTGAGTTGCACTGAAAAACTTAGAATTTACTGAAAAACCCGCATTAGACGAAATGCACAGTGTAGTACATTGTATATGAGTGAGTTGCACTGAAAAATTTAGAATTTACTGAAAAACCCGCATTAGACGAAATGCACAGTGTAGTACATTGTATATGAGTGAGTTGCACTGAAAAACTTAGAATTTACTGAAAAACCCGCATTAGACGAAATGTACAGTGTAGTACATAGTATATGTGTGAGTTGCACTGAAAAACTTAGAATTTACTGAAAAATCCGCATTAGACGAAATGCACAGTGTAGTACATTGTATATGAGTGAGTTGCACTGAAAAACTTAGAATTTACTGAAAAACCCGCATTAGATGAAATGTACAGTGTAGTACATTGTATATGAGTGAGTTGCACTGAAAAACTTAGAATTTACTGAAAAACCCGCATTAGACGAAATGCACAGTGTAGTACATTGTATATGAGTGAGTTGCACTGAAAAACTTAGAATTTACTGAAAACCCGCATTAGACTAAATACACAGTGTAGTACATTGTATATGAGTGAGTTGCACTGAGAAACTTAGAATTTACTGAAAAACCCGCATTAGACGAAATGCACAGTGTAGTACATAGTATATGAGTGAGTTGCACTGAAAAACTTAGAATTTACTGAAAAACCCGCATTAGACGAAATGCACAGTGTAGTACATTGTATATGAGTGAGTTGCACTGAAAAACTTAGAATTTACTGAAAAACCCGCATTAGACGAAATGCACAGTGTAGTACATTGTATATGAGTGAGTTGCACTGAAAAATTTAGAATTTACTGAAAAACCCGCATTAGACGAAATCCACAGTGTAGTACATTGTATATGAGTGAGTTGCACTGAAAAACTTAGAATTTACTGAAAAACCCGCATTAGACGAAATGCACATTGTAGTACATTGTATATGAGTGAGTTGCACTGAAAAACTTAGAATTTACTGAAAAACCCGCATTAGACGAAATGCACAGTGTAGTACATTGTATATGAGTGAGTTGCACTGAAAAACTTAGAATTTACTGAAAAACCCCCATTAGACGAAATGTACAGTGTAGTACATAGTATATGAGTGAGTTGCACTGAAAAACTTAGAATTTACTGAAAAACCCGCATTAGACGAAATGCACAGTGTAGTACATTGTATATGAGTGAGTTGCACTGAAAAACTTAGAATTTACTGAAAAACCCGCATTAGACGAAATGCACAGTGTAGTACATTGTATATGAGTGAGTTGCACTGAAAAACTTAGAATTTACTGAAAAACCCGCATTAGACGAAATGCACAGTGTAGTACATTGTATATGAGTGAGTTGCACTGAAAAACTTAGAATTTACTGAAAAACCCGCATTAGACGAAATGCACAGTGTAGTACATTGAATATGAGTGCGTTGCACTGAAAAACTTAGAATTTACTGAAAAACCCGCATTAGACGAAATGCACAGTGTAGTACATTGTATATGAGTGAGTTGCACTGAAAAATTTAGAATTTACTGAAAAACCCGCATTAGACGAAATGCACAGTGTAGTACATTGTATATGAGTGAGTTGCACTGAAAAACTTAGAATTTACTGGAAAACCCGCATTAGACGAAATGTACAGTGTAGTACATAGTATATGAGTGAGTTGCACTGAAAAACTTAGAATTTACTGAAAAACCCGCATTAGACGAAATGCACAGTGTAGTACATTGTATATGAGTGAGTTGCACTGAAAAACTTAGAATTTACTGAAAAACCCGCATTAGACGAAATGCACAGTGTAGTACATTGTATATGAGTGAGTTGCACTGAAAAACTTAGAATTTACTGAAAAACCCGCATTAGACGAAATGTACAGTGTATTACATAGTATATGACTGAGTTGCACTTAAAAACTTAGAATTTACTGAAAAACCCGCATTAGACGAAATGCACAGTGTAGTACATTGTATATGAGTGAGTTGCACTGAAAAACTTAGAATTTACTGAAAAACCCGCATTAGACGAAATGCACAGTATAGTACATTGTATATGAGTGAGTTGCACTGAAAAACTTAGAACTTACTGAAAAACCCGCATTAGACGAAATGCACAGTGTAGTACATTGTATATGAGTGAGTTGCACTGATAAACTTAGAATTTACTGAAAAACCGGCATTAGACGAAATGCACAGTGTAGTACATTGTATATGAGTGATTTGCACTGAAAAATTTAGAATTTACTGAAAAACCCGCATTAGACGAAATCCACAGTGTAGTACATTGAATATGAGTGCGTTGCACTGAAAAACTTAGAATTTACTGAAAAACCCGCATTAGACGAAATGCACAGTGTAGTACATTGTATATGAGTGAGTTGCACTGAAAAACTTAGAATTTACTGAAAAACCCGCATTAGACGAAATGCACAGTGTAGTACATTGTATATGAGTGAGTTGCACTGAAAAACTTAGAATTTACTGAAAAACCCGCATTAGACGAAATGCACAGTATAGTACATTGTATATGAGTGAGTTGCACTGAAAAACTTAGAACTTACTGAAAAACCCGCATTAGACGAAATGCACAGTGTAGTACATTGTATATGAGTGAGTTGCACTGATAAACTTAGAATTTACTGAAAAACCGGCATTAGACGAAATGCACAGTGTAGTACATTGTATATGAGTGATTTGCACTGAAAAATTTAGAATTTACTGAAAAACCCGCATTAGACGAAATCCACAGTGTAGTACATTGTATATGAATGAGTTGCACTGAAAAACTTAGAATTTACTGAAAAACCCGCATTAGACGAAATGCACAGTGTAGTACATTGTATATGAGTGAGTTGCACTGAAAAATTTAGAATTTACCGAAAAACCCGCATTAGACGAAATCCACAGTGTAGTACATTGTATATGAGTGAGTTGCACTGAAAAACATAGAATTTACTGAAAAACCCGCATTAGACGAAATGCACAGTGTAGTACATTGTATATGAGTGAGTTGCACTGAAAACCTTAGAATTTACTGAAAAACCCGCATTAGACGAAATGCATAGTGTAGTACATTGTATATGAGTGAGTTGCACTGAAAAACTTAGAATTTACTGAAAACCCGCATTAGACTAAATGCACAGTGTAGTACATTGTATATGAGTGAGTTGCACTGAAAAACTTAGAATTTACTGAAAAACCCGCATTAGACGAAATGCACAGTGTAGTACATTGTATATGAGTGAGTTGCACTGAAAAACTTAGAATTTACTGAAAAACCCGCATTAGACGAAATGCACAGTGTAGTACATTGTATATGAGTGAGTTGCACTGAAAAACTTAGAATTTACTGAAAAACCCGCATTAGACGAAATGCACAGTGTAGTACATTGTATATGAGTGAGTTGCACTGAAAAACTTAGAATTTACTGAAAAAACCGCATTAGACGAAATGCGCAGTGTAGTACATTGTATATGAGTGAGTTGCACTGAAAAACTTAGAATTTACTGAAAAACCCGCATTAGACGAAATGCACAGTGTAGTACATTGTATATGAGTGAGTTGCACTGAAAAACTTAGAATTTACTGAAAAACCCGCATTAGACGAAATGCACAGTGTAGTACATTGTATATGAGTGAGTTGCACTGAAAAACTTAGAATTTACTGAAAAACCCGCATTAGACGAAATGCACAGTGTAGTACATTGTATATGAGTGAGTTGCACTGAAAAACTTAGAATTTACTAAAAACCCGCATTAGACTAAATACACAGTGTAGTACATTGTATATGAGTGAGTTGCACTGAAAAACTTAGAATTTACTGAAAAACCCGCATTAGACGAAATGCACAGTGTAGTACATAGTATATGAGTGAGTTGCATTGAAAAACTTAGAATTTACTGAAAAACCCGCATTAGACGAAATGCACAGTTTAGTACATTGTATATGAGTGAGTTGCACTGAAAAACTTAGAATTTACTGAAAAACCCGCATTAGACGAAATGCACAGTGTAGTACATTGTATATGAGTGAGTTGCACTGAAAAATTTAGAATTTACTGAAAAACCCGCATTAGACGAAATGCACAGTGTAGTACATTGTATATGAGTGAGTTGCACTGAAAAACTTAGAATTTACTGAAAAACCCGCATTAGACGAAATGCACAGTGTAGTACATTGTATATGAGTGAGTTGCACTGAAAACCTTAGAATTTACTGAAAAACCCGCATTAGACGAAATGCACAGTGTAGTACATTGTATATGAGTGAGTTGCACTGAAAAACTTAGAATTTACTGAAAACCCGCATTAGACTAAATACACAGTGTAGTACATTGTATATGAGTGAGTTGCACTGAAAACCTTAGAATTTACTGAAAAACCCGCATTAGACGAAATGCACAGTGTAGTACATTGTATATGAGTGAGTTGCACTGAAAAACTTAGAATTTACTGAAAAACCCGCATTAGACGAAATCCACAGTGTAGTACATTGTATATGAGTGAGTTGCACTGAAAAACTTAGAATTTACTGAAAAACCCGCATTAGACGAAATCCACAGTGTAGTACATTGTATATGAGTGAGTTGCACTGAAAACCTTAGAATTTACTGAAAAACCCGCATTAGACGAAATGCACAGTGTAGTACATTGTATATGAGTGAGTTGCACTGAAAAACTTAGAATTTACTGAAAAACCCGCATTAGACGAAATCCACAGTGTAGTACATTGTATATGAGTGAGTTGCACTGAAAAACTTAGAATTTACTGAAAAACCCGCATTAGACGAAATCCACAGTGTAGTACATTGTATATGAGTGAGTTGCACTGAAAAACTTAGAATTTACTGAAAAACCCCCATTAGACGAAATGCACAGTGTAGTACATTGTATATGAGTGAGTTGCACTGAAAAATTTAGAATTTACCGAAAAACCCGCATTAGACGAAATCCACAGTGTAGTACATTGTATATGAGTGAGTTGCACTGAAAAACATAGAATTTACTGAAAAACCCGCATTAGACGAAATGCACAGTGTAGTACATTGTATATGAGTGAGTTGCACTGAAAACCTTAGAATTTACTGAAAAACCCGCATTAGACGAAATGCACAGTGTAGTACATTGTATATGAGTGAGTTGCACTGAAAAACTTAGAATTTACTGAAAACCCGCATTAGACTAAATGCACAGTGTAGTACATTGTATATGAGTGAGTTGCACTGAAAAACTTAGAATTTACTGAAAAACCCGCATTAGACGAAATGCACAGTGTAGTACATTGTATATGAGTGAGTTGCACTGAAAAACTTAGAATTTACTGAAAACCCGCATTAGACTAAATACACAGTGTAGTACATTGTATATGAGTGAGTTGCACTGAAAAACTTAGAATTTACTGAAAAACCCGCATTAGACGAAATGCACAGTGTAGTACATTGTATATGAGTGAGTTGCACTGAAAAACTTAGAATTTACTGAAAAACCCGCATTAGACGAAATCCACAGTGTAGTACATTGTATATGAGTGAGTTGCACTGAAAAACTTAGAATTTACTGAAAAACCCGCATTAGACGAAATCCACAGTGTAGTACATTGTATATGAGTGAGTTGCACTGAAAAACTTAGAATTTACTGAAAAACCCGCATTAGACGAAATGCACAGTGTAGTACATTGTATATGAGTGAGTTGCACTGAAAAAATTAGGATTTACCGAAAAACCCGCATTAGACGAAATCCACAGTGTAGTACATTGTATATGAGTGAGTTGCACTGAAAAACATAGAATTTACTGAAAAACCCGCATTAGACGAAATGCACAGTGTAGTACATTGTATATGAGTGAGTTGCACTGAAAACCTTAGAATTTACTGAAAAACCCGCATTAGACGAAATGCACAGTGTAGTACATTGTATATGAGTGAGTTGCACTGAAAAACTTAGAATTTACTGAAAAACCCGCATTAGACGAAATGCACAGTGTAGTACATTGTATATGAGTGAGTTGCACTGAAAAACTTAGAATTTACTGAAAAACCCGCATTAGACGAAATGCACAGTGTAGTACATTGTATATGAGTGAGTTGCACTGAAAAACTTAGAATTTATGGAAAAAACCGCATTAGACGAAATGCACAGTGTAGTACATTGTATATGAGTGAGTTGCACTGAAAAACTTAGAATTTACTGAAAAACCCGCATTAGACGAAATGCACAGTGTAGTACATTGTATATGAGTGAGTTGCACTGAAAAACTTAGAATTTACTGAAAAACCCGCATTAGACGAAATGCACAGTGTAGTACATTGTATATGAGTGAGTTGCACTGAAAAACTTAGAATTTACTGAAAACCCGCATTAGACTAAATACACAGTGTAGTACATTGTATATGAGTGAGTTGCACTGAAAAACTTAGAATTTACTGAAAAACCCGCATTAGACGAAATGCACAGTGTAGTACATTGTATATGAGTGAGTTGCACTGAAAAACTTAGAATTTACTGAAAAACCCGCATTAGACGAAATGCACAGTGTAGTACATTGTATATGAGTGAGTTGCACTGAAAAACTTAGAATTACTGAAAAACCCGCATTAGACGAAATGCACAGTGTAGTACATTGTATATGAGTGAGTTGCACTGAAAAACTTAGAATTTACTGAAAAACCCGCATTAGACGAAATGCACAGTGTAGTACATTGTATATGAGTGAGTTGCACTGAAAAACTTAGAATTTACTAAAAACCCGCATTAGACTAAATACACAGTGTAGTACATTGTATATGAGTGAGTTGCACTGAAAAACTTAGAATTTACTGAAAAACCCGCATTAGACGAAATGCACAGTGTAGTACATAGTATATGAGTGAGTTGCACTGAAAAACTTAGAATTTACTGAAAAACCCGCATTAGACGAATGCACAGTGTAGTACATTGTATATGAGTGAGTTGCACTGAAAAATTTAGAATTTACTGAAAAACCCCGCATTAGACGAAATGCACAGTGTAGTACATTGTATATGAGTGAGTTGCACTGAAAACCTTAGAATTTACTGAAAAACCCGCATTAGACGAAATGCACAGTGTAGTACATTGTATATGAGTGAGTTGCACTGAAAAACTTAGAATTTACTGAAAAACCCGCATTAGACGAAATGCACAGTGTAGTACATTGTATATGAGTGAGTTGCACTGAAAAACTTAGAATTTACTGAAAAACCCGCATTAGACGAAATGCACAGTGTAGTACATTGTATATGAGTGAGTTGCACTGAAAACTTAGAATTTACTGAAAAACCCGCATAGACGAAATGTACAGTGTAGTACATAGTATATGACTGAGTTGCACTGAAAAACTTAGAATTTACTGAAAAACCCCGCATTAGACGAAATCCACAGTGTAGTAACATTGTATATGAGTGAGTTGCACTGAAAAACTTAGAATTTACTGAAAACCCGCATTAGACGAAATGCACAGTGTAGTACATTGTATATGAGTGAGTTGCACTGAAAAATTTAGAATTTACTGAAAAACCCGCATTAGACGAAATCCACAGTGTAGTACATTGTATATGAGTGAGTTGCACTTGAAAAACTTAGAATTTACTGAAAAACCCGCATTAGACGAAATGCACAGTGTAGTACATTGTATATGAGTGAGTTGCACTGAAAAACTTAGAATTTACTGAAAAACCCGCATTAGACGAAATGCACAGTGTAGTACATTGTATATGAGTGAGTTGCACTGAAAAACTTAGAAATTACTGAAAACCCGCATTAGACTAAATGCACAGTGTAGTACATTGTATATGAGTGAGTTGCACTGAAAAACTTAGAATTTACTGAAAAACCCGCATTAGACGAAATGCACAGTGTAGTACATTGTATATGAGTGAGTTGCACTGAAAAACTTAGAATTTACTGAAAAAACCGCATTAGACGAAATGCACAGTTTAGTACATTGTATATGAGTGAGTTGCACTGAAAAACTTAGAATTTACTGAAAAACCCGCATTAGACGAAATGCACAGTGTAGTACATTGTATATGAGTGAGTTGCACTGAAAAAACTTAGAATTTACTGAAAAAAACCGCATTAGACGAAATGCACAGTGTAGTACATTGTATATGAGTGAGTTGCACTGAAAAACTTAGAATTTACTGAAAAACCCGCATTAGACGAAAATGCACAGTGTAGTACATTGTATATGAGGTGAGTTGCACTGAAACCTTAGAATTTACTGAAAAACCCGCATTAGACGAAATCCACAGTGTAGTACATTGTATATGAGTGAGTTGCACTGAAAAACTTAGAATTTACTGAAAAACCCGCATTAGACGAAATGCACAGTGTAGTACATTGTATATGAGTGAGTGCACTGAAAACCTTAGAATTTACTGAAAAACCCGCATTAGACGAAATGCTCAGTGTAGTAAATTGTATATGAGTGAGTTGCACTGAAAAACTTAGAATTTACTGAAAACCCGCATTAGACTAAATGCACAGTGTAGTACATTGTATATGAGTGAGTTGCACTGAAAAACTTAGAATTTACTGAAAAACCCGCATTAGACGAAATGCACAGTGTAGTACATTGTATATGAGGGAGTTGCACTGAAAAAACTTAGAATTTACTGAAAAACCTGCATTAGACGAAATGTACAGTGTAGTACATAGTATATGACTGAGTTGCACTGAAAAACTTAGAATTTACTGAAAAACCCGCATTAGACGAAATGCACAGTGTAGTACATTGTATATGAGTGAGTTGCACTGAAAAACTTAGAATTTACTGAAAAACCCGCATTAGACGAAATGCACAGTGTAGTACATTGTATATGAGTGAGTTGCACTGAAAAATTTAGAATTTACTGAAAAACCCGCATTAGACGAAATGCACAGTGTAGTACATTGTATATGAGTGAGTTGCACTGAAAAACTTAGAATTTACTGAAAAACCCGCATTAGACGAAATGCACAGTGTAGTACATTGTATATGAGTGAGTTGCACTGAAAACCTTAGAATTTACTGAAAAACCCGCATTAGACGAAATGCACAGTGTAGGACATTGTATATGAGTGAGTTGCACTGAAAAATTTAGAATTTAATGAAAAACCCGCATTAGACGAAATGCACAGTGTAGTACATTGTATATGAGTGAGTTGCACTGAAAAACTTAGAATTTACTGAAAAACCCGCATTAGACGAAATGCACAGTGTAGTACATTGTATATGAGTGAGTTGCACTGAAAAACTTAGAATTTACTGAAAAACCCGCATTAGACGAAATGCACAGTGTAGTACATTGTATATGAGTGGAGTTGCACTGAAAAACTTAGAATTTACTGAAAAACCGCATTAGACGAAATGCACAGTGTAGTATATTGTATATGAGTGAGTTGCACTGAAAAACTTAGAATTTACTGAAAAAACCCGCATTAGACGAAATGCACAGTGTAGTACATTGTATATGAGTGAGTTGCACTGAAAAACTTAGAATTTACTGAAAAACCCGCATTAGACGAAATGCACAGTGTAGTACATTGTATATGAGTGAGTTGCACTGAAAAAACTTAGAATTTACTAAAAACCCGCATTAGACTAAATACACAGTGTAGTACATTGTATATGAGTGAGTTGCACTGAAAAACTTAGAATTTACTGAAAAACCCGCATTAGACGAAATGCACAGTGTAGTACATAGTATATGAGTGAGTGCACTGAAAAACTTAGAATTTACTGAAAACCCGCATTAGACGAAATGCACAGTGTAGTACAATTGTTATATGAGTGACTTGCACTAGAAAAATTTAGAATTTACTGAAAAACCCGCATTAGACGAAATGCACAGTGTAGTACATTGTATATGAGGTGAGTTGCACTGAAAACCTTAGAATTTTACTGAAAAACCCGCATTAGACGAAATGCACAGTGTAGTACATTGTATATGAGTGAGTTGCACTGAAAAACTTAGAATTTACTGAAAAACCCGCATTAGACGAAATGCACAGTGTAGTACATTGTATATGAGTGAGTTGCACTGAAAAACTTAGAATTTACTGAAAAACCCGCATTAGACGAAATGCACAGTGTAGTACTTTGTATATGAGTGAGTTGCACTGAAAAACTTAGAATTTACTGAAAAACCCGCATTAGACGTAATGTACAGTGTAGTACATAGTATATGACTGAGTTGCACTGAAAAACTTAGAATTTACTGAAAAACCCGCATTAGACGAAATCCACAGTGTAGTACATTGTATATGAGTGAGTTGCACTGAAAAACTTAGAATTTACTGAAAAACCCGCATTAGGACGAAATGCACAGTGTAGTACATTGTATATGAGTGAGTTGCAACTGAAAAAGTTAGGATTTACCGAAAAACCGCATTAGACGAAATCCACAGTGTAGTACATTGTATATGAGTGAGTTGCACTGAAAAACATAGAATTTACTGAAAAACCCGCATTAGACGAAATGCACAGTGTAGTACATTGTATATGAGTGAGTTGCACTGAAAACCTTAGAATTTACTGAAAAACCCGCATTAGACGAAATGCACAGTGTAGTACATTGTATATGAGTGAGTTGCACTGAAAAACTTAGATTTACTGAAAAACCCGCATTAGACGAAATGCACAGTGTAGTACATTGTATATGAGTGAGTTGCACTGAAAAAACTTAGAATTACTGAAAAACCCGCATTAGACGAAATGCACAGTGTAGTACATTGTAATATGAGTGAGTTGCACTGAAAAACTTAG